>NC_142026.1:2079319-2234319 GCF_982192425.1 Myodes glareolus | reverse complement strand
AAAAAAAGTAAAACCCAGTTAGTCTCAATAAAGCAATAAAAAGGAATGTATTCACACCTACTTGCTGAATATACAGTGTTGTCATGATAATAACATGATTAATATAGGAGCAAGTCCCAAATTATTCCACATTTGATAAATTCCTAGGAGATAAAAGAATAACATGCATTATATATGAGCAATATGTTGCTAGTATATTCAGCGTGGATCCTGAGAATAGATATTGGCAAATAAAATATTAATGATATTAAAAAAGAAAATAATGCATAGAGCGTTGCCATTATTCAAGTATGTCCCATTATTTATTTTACTCTACTTTCTGAATTTTATCTCCTTTATTTTGGCTTATGTCCTATTTTGTAAACTGTATCAGAAATCCCACAACACAAGGGGGATCCATCTTTAAATATTCTAAGAGGACATAGCATTATATTCTATTTAAAGTAGAGAGTCCTTAAGGACTTTAGTTGTGACATATACTAAGCTAATTTAAGAGACCTAAATATTTTCTTGACATTACTGTTAAAAGTTTTGCAATAGACTAATAAAGTTTTCTGTTCTGAGACACTGTTATCTATAAAAAATTTTCTATCTTAAAATCTAGATGTTCACAGAACAGGAAAAGTTAATAAGACTTCACACCTTAAAAAATTAAACTATGACACCTTAGTGGTTTCTCTAATGTAGGAATAGTTAAAATTCTCTGTGCAGGAATCAGAGATGGTTCAGTGGTTATGAATATATACTGCTCTTTCATAGAATCCAAGTTTGGCTCCCAGTACCTATATCAGCTGGTTCACAACCATCTGTAACTCCAGATCAAGGAGATCTGATGTCCTTTAGCCTTTGTAAGCACCTACCACAAGTACATACACACATATACATTGTTTTAAACTTTAAAGTCTGTGTGTAGCCGACAATGTACTACATATAAATAATATGTAGAATGAAAAATGTGCAACATCATCAGTCATGAAAACCACTTCCAGATTCACTAGAAAGATAAAAGCAGAAAAGACAGTAAGTATTAGCAAGGATATACAGAAAATGAAACCTTCAAGCTGACAGGATTTTAAATTCTAATACCTACTCTGGAAAACAGTTTGGCAGTTTCTTAAGAGATTAAAAATTCAGCATTGTTGGGGTTGGAAAGATGGCACAAAGGGTAAACGCATCTGCCACCAAGCCTGACAACCTGAATTAAATCCCAGGAACACCAGGAGACAACCAACTCTTCCAAACACACACACACACACACACACACTCTCTCTCTCTCTCTCTCTCTCTCTCTCTCTCTCACATACACACACACACACACACACACACACACACACACACACACACACACCCCAAATATACTATAATCAAAACAAAACTGAATGTCTTTACGAACTGATTAATAAGTTCTAAAATTGACTGTAGCAAAAGTACATTTTTTTTGTTTAAAAAAATGAATGACATTATTAAGTGGGTCAATTACATGACCTGTGAATTATCTCTCAGCAGTTAAGTAATAAAATGTACAAATATTTATAAATGACTTTTTTTAATGTTTTTTCGAGACAGGGTTTCTCTGTGTAACAGAACCCTAGTTGTCCAGGGACAAGGCTGGCCTTCAATTCACTGGGATCCACCTGCCTCTACCTCTCGAGTGCTGGGATTAAAACACCCAACTTTAAAAGTTATATGAGAATTAGTGCTGGGAAAAGAGAAAGGTCCAGGGGAAATGGACCTATAGGTAAATTTTTATTGAACTGTTCTTTGTTATCATTACAGTTCTACAAATAGCGAGAACACTTCTTTATGTTTAATAGGGATAGCCTATCTGGGTGGTACCTGCAGTAGCCTTTAAGGCTGTGCCTCTGAGGCACAGACAAAGTAGTAAAAGAGCACTTACGAATTAATAAAATGAGTCCATCAACTGATAAAATGACCAAACATAACAACTGCCAGTTTGGGGACTACAGCTCTAGTGCCACCTATGCTTCTGTTTAATCCCATTCTCATGTCCTCTTTTATTCTCAGAACTACTCTCTTTTCATTCTTTTCCTCCTTCCCCTCTGCCTCCCATTCTCCCAAACAAAATAAAACAAATGGATCTAAATAAGGAAGGACTTTCAGTTTCTGATCCAAACTGAAAGTCTAAGTGTCATCACTGTCATGTTCACAATTAGACAAAATCCAAATGAACTTAAACTTTGTTTGTTTGTTTTTGAGACAGGGTTTCTCTGTGTAACAATCTTACTTTTTTTTTAAACAGATCCAACATAATAGTTTATTCAATACAACACCAAACATATATTGAGTAGCTATAGCTTAGAGATAAGTGAAATGAATTGCAGTAGTATTGTGTTTTGTTTTGATTTTTCCTTTTATGTGTATAGGTGCTTTGCTTTCATGTATGTCTGGGTACCACTGTTGTCCAGTGCCCTCAGAGGTCAGAAGACGGTATCACAATCCCTGCAACTGGAGTGACAGATGGTTGTGTGCTGCCATGTAGGTGCTGTGGATACAAGCGAATATAACCTGGTCCTTTGGAAGAGCCCCAAAATACAGCAACATTTTTAGAGACTTCAGAAGGAAAATCTAAGGTCTCTTAGACTGACTGATGACTTTGCAGATAAAAAAACTAAAAGCATAATCCATTGGGGGAACAAAAGAGACTCACTAAAATTAAAAACTTCTGTGCCTCAGTATTAAGAAAATAAAAAGACAACTTGTAGACAATGAAAAAAAAATCTACCAATCATCTGAAAAAAAAACTGTATATCAAAATATTTACAGACCTATCAAAATAAGAACACAATCCAATTTTAAAATTTGGCAAGAATAATATAGGTACTTCACCAAAAAACATTATGAATAGTCTCAAAAAAGATGTTAAATATTTTATATCATTAAAGAACAACAATAAAATACTAGACACCTATTGCAATAGCTAAATGCTAAAAGAATGACTATTGGTGGAGGCTGTTCATTTGTTTCCTGGCTGCTCAGCCCTGAAATAATCACACAGATACTGTATTATTTGAAAAAAGTTATAATTACAGTTTTCCTTAGTTATGATAAAAGATAAAGTAGATATAAATATTTTAACTGTAATTCTTGCTTGAAACCTGTTTTATTATATGTAATTTTACTATGTTAGAGTTAAATCCTTCCTTTTTATTTAGACAGAAAAAGGTAGTTGATGTATGCTGTGAATATGTTTTATTGCCATTGGTTAATAAAGAAGCAGCTGTTTTCGGCCAATGGCTTAACAGAGTAAAGCCAGGCTGAAAGATATATCAAGAGACGCCATGTAGCCACCCACAGGAGACAGATATGCCTTACCTTACTAGTAAGCCACAGTCACGTGGCAATATACAGATTAATAGAAATGGGTTAATCTAAGATGTAAGAGCTTGCCAATAAGAAGCTAGAGCTAATAGGTCAAGCAGTGATTTAATTAATACAGTTTTTGTGTGATTACTTAGAGTCTGGTTGGCCAGGCATAAATAAGCAGCCTCTGCCAACAACTGGCATCATCAAATATTGAAAAATGTAACTGGAGAAATGGCTTGTCAGTTAAGAGCACCTCTTCCAGAGGACCCAGGGTCAATTCCCAGCACCCACATGGCAGCTCACAATTGTCCATAACTCCAATTCCAAGAGATCTGGCACCCTCAAACAGACATGCATGTAGGCAAAAGCACCAATGAACATGAAATAAAAACTGGAAAATGGGGAACAACAGGAATCCTCATTCATTGAATATGATAATGTTATAACCATGTGATATAGCATAATTGTTCCTAGGTGTTTGTCTAAATGGGTTGAAAATTATCCATATAAAACCTGGACACAAATATTTATAAGTTTTATAAATAACAGTCACAAACTAGAAGCAACCATATATCCTTCAGTATAGTTAAATAAACAAACAAACTGTGGTACCATTAAAGAATCATACAAACAAGTATCACTAACAAGTATTATTATAGTTTTGGTAATAATTATGCGAAAATTTTTACTTTTTTATACCACATACCTGCAAAGAATAATAATTTGACGAGCAAAATTGGCAATGCTTGTTGCTGTTCCTCTAACCCATCAGCTGTTTTCTGAACACAATGTAGCAGCTGGATCTTCAGAACCTGAAGAATATTATCAGAAAGCAAAGATATTCCTGGAAGCATATCATCTACCCTGTCAGATATGGGCAAGGAGATAGTGTTGAAACTTAAGACAGATAATTAATTAATTAAATACAATAACAAAATTTCAAGAGTGGCTGACTGTCAAGATTTGCATCTTCCACCTGAAGTAAAAACAGTCTTGTGGAGGATTCTATCTTGCACATGTGAAATCTGGGGCTGAACTGAATAGCTAGTGTCAGACCACTGAAAGGATAGTAGCTCACCAAAGCAAAGAGGTTTCTAAGAGCCTGGTATAATACTGCCCAGGAAGACTGCTAAGATCATTGTGCAATATCTGTCATGTGAACACGGTCATGTAGTATTATCAAGCTGTTAGCACAGCTGCTGGTCTTAGATCAATAAAATTCTTTTGCCAAAAAATTAATAATCTCACCCAATGGTAATAAACCAGTGTTTCTACATACCTGGTAGGAAGCTTTTCAAAGTCAACATCTAAAAATTGTTCATAACTTAAAACAAAATTGTCCAACCGTAGTCTCAGGTAATCTGGATCTTTCTGAAATTAGAAGATCATCACAATATTATCTGTCAGAAAAGCAATGCTTTCACACCTAAGTAATTACCTAAGTGGGAACAATAGCCATTCACAGGATCACATCTGTAATCTGAGCATCCCCCTCACCTTTGTCTCTTCAACACTTCTTTATGGCAGTCAAATTTCAACATGTCATTTAGGAGTATAAACACTTAATCATTAAACATCATAGCTTAAGCACTGATCTAAGGCAAAGGGATCACTAGCAAAGTTATTTGTTTTCCTAAAATAAAAGCATTATGCTATAATCCAGAATCTCAAAGAATGTTCCCAGAATAGATAGCAATTGCTGACCTTTGAAGATTTGTTTTTCTATTACTATATTGGTTCAAAATCAGCTTATAAATTACTACTATCTACTTCACAAGAGAAATCAAAAGATAGAAATATTTTAGACAAAGAATAGTACCATGAGACATTTTCTAATACTTATTACTTGCTTTTTATGTTTCAAATTAGAATGTTACTTGTCTATTTATTCATTTATTTAACCACTAGGGCTAGAACTCCAAAAATACAAGTACCCAGGGTTCTCCTTAGTAGTTGCTTTAAAAGAAAAATAAGCAGAGGATTACTTCTTGGTAAAAGTTAGGCACAAAACAATCACACACACACACACACACACACAAAGTAAAAAATTAATGCATTTCTCTTCATATTTTATTTAGCAACTCTCTAGTATCTGGTTCAAATTCTACACCAATACTCTACATTTTAAGCCCTTATTCTGACACCAAAGATCAGAACTACCAAGTGTTGGGAAAGCACAGAATTCTCCTAGGAAACTGAATAATCACAAAGAAGAAAGGTACTGTTTCATTTAAGAAGTATAAAAGTATCCTCACTGGGCGGTGGTGATGCATGCCTGTAATCCCAGCACTCAGAACACAGAGGCAAACGGTTTTGTGAGTTTGAAGTCAGCCTAGTCTACAGAGCAAGTTTCAAGAAAGGCCCCAAAGCTACAGAGAAACCCTGCAACTAAAAAGTATCCTCTATTTACTGAAAAAGGCCTGGAACAGCAGGAATTTTTAACTTTTATCTTTTTTTGTTTGTTTGTTTTGCTTTGATTTTTGGGACAGGGTTTCTCTGTAACTTTGGAGCCTGTCCTGGAACTTGCTCTGTAGACCAGGCTGGCCTCAAACTCACAGTGATCCACCCATCTCTGCCTCTAAATGCTGGGATTAAAGGTGTGTGCCTGGCCTTAATCTATTTTCTTATTTATACCTTACACTATCCAGAAAGGGTTTGGTTTTCCTAATTTGAGAGATTACAAAAGAATGTATAACTTGTCCAAAGTCATAAACTAAAAACTGTAGCGTTGCAAAGATACATGAATCCAACAGGTGCCCATTCTACTACACCATACTGGCTGTGAACCATGCACGCAAGCAGGGGTAGGGATTTAGTAGGTTAAAACAGAAAAGGGTGGGTTCAGTCAGGAACCATCAAGTCAAGGCTATAAAAATGTTAGCATACAAAATAATAGTATCTCTTACAGCTTGGAAAAATTTGTAGATGAACTGCACTTTGCTGTTAAGGGGCATACAAAGGAGCCCAAAATCAGAAACAGCAGTGATTGTATTATTTTTCCTCAGTATAGAACAATAAAAATATGATCACTCAGAGTTCTCCTTACCAGTTTTCCAATAGAGCAGAGGATTACCTCTTAGTCACTACTCTTGTGATTAAGTTCAGTATACTGAAACACCACAGCATGGTCTTACCTCCCTATTTGTACATTTACTAACACAACACACGAATATAGTGAGTATTTCAAGAGCGCTACGGTCAACTCAATATCACCTATACTTAAATCCCAGCATTCAGGAGGCAAAGGTTAGAGGACTGTGTGATCTAATACTGAGTTCCAGGCAAGCAAGAGCTACAATGTGAGTCCCCACCTCAAGAAACAAAATTAAAAATAAACAAAACAATAACAACATACCAATTGAATAAAAAGATAAAATGACACCAGGCAGTGGTGGCACACACCTTTAATCCCAGCACTCAGGAGGCAAAGGCAAGTGAGTTCCAGGCCAGACAGGGATATGGAGAAACCTTGTCTTGAAAAAGCAAAAACAAAACAAGCAAAAAATTGTTAACTACTGAATGCCAACAACAAACACATAAAATCTACGACCCAATTATCATTTTTCTGAAGTTTAGGAATAGCCTGATATCTGAATCTCAATGTTTTCATACAAAATTATACTCAACAATCTCATGGTATATTCTAACAGTGACAAACACGCCATAATGCAAACAGCACCAGAAGACCTAGAGATAAAAACTATCATTATAAATTATACTGACCCAAGTCAAAAGTAGCCATATGCAAACCCATACATATGTGTCTTAGCTTCAGAGTCTTCAATGGTGGAAAAACCCAGTCTTTAATACTAAAATAAGGAACAGGCAGTTTCCTTAATTCCAATAGAGTATACACTGGAGGTATTAGACAACACCACTAGACAAGAGAGATCCAGAAGCAGACTTAGCAGAACATTCATCATCTTGAATGACTTTCAAATCTAAAGAGCAGACTCTTATACCCACTTCAGATTCGAAAAAACAAAGACAAAAAGGAAAATTATACAAAAGTAAGAATTTCCAAGAGTACAGACGCAGAAGAAATAAAAGAGTGACCTTGGCACTACAAAACCATAGCAGTTTCTCTGGAGGTAGAAGGAGCAGGGATTACTTGGTTTTCAGGGTTGCCATGAACTACTACTTATGTGCGTATCATTCTTCCCTTCCCTGAATTTTCGCTGTGGCGCTCCCATTTTAGTTTTAACACTCTGTGTTGGCTTTGTGGTGGACATATATTGATGGTGTCTTCTGAATTAGACTTTAGTATCAAGAGAAGTCACAAATGGACTTGATGATGTCTGTCTGTGTCATCACAAGATCCTGGTTAGATTATGTACATAAATACAGGAGGTTTTAAGTTATGGAGATAAAAAAGTGTATTTTACATATAGCAGGGATATGAATAATTGTGATCAAGAAAGTGAACTGTAATAGAATGGATTCTTGATTTCAATATATTACTTTGCAGTAAAAACTTTTGTTAAGTTGGGCAATGGTGGCGCACACCTTTAATCCCAGCACTTGGGAGGCAGAGGCAAGTGGGTCACTGAGTTTGAGGCCAGCCTAGTCTACAGAGTGAATGCCAGAACAGGCTCCAAAATCACTGATAAATCCTTTCTCAAAAAACAAAACAAAACAAAAAAACCTTTGTGTGGTTTTGGAGGGCTTAAGGTTTTTTGGCTTTTTTAAACAGAGTGTCATGACTGACCTATATCTATGTGGAACCAGGTTTGCCTTGAACTTGGAGATCTACCTGCATTTTTCCCCATGGCTTGTATTAAGGGTGTGTGCCACCGCCACCAACTCCCTTACAGAAAATTTGTCATGTAATTTTGCAGTAAAGGAAAAGAAGTTGTAGCAAGGGCAACTCAACATGTAAACAGAATAACTGAGCAAAGCTTTATTTCTAAAATTGCAGTTTCAGAGAACTATCAGAGGTTGGTTTCTGGGATGCCTAACTTACAAGTAAGAATCTTTAAAGTTTGTATTATTCATATTCACTTGTTAGCTACTTCAATCATCTTGGGAGTAAACAATATTGTTACACAAAGTTATGAGAATGTAATTCATAGAGCAATAAATTCCTTACATCATACACTCTAGAATTACAGAAGGATATTTGGAAATTTCAAATTATTTCAATGTTCTAGAGGCCAAAATGTGGTAGACAGACCAATATTCTTGACCAGTTTGATGCAAAAAAAAGAAAAAAAAACAAAAGGAAATCTTTTTAAACGATAAAAGCAGCATGGCAACCAATTTAATTCTGAATTTAATAACAAAATTGAGAAAAACAAGGGGTTTGTAGCTCAATAGTACTGCACCTGTTTAGCATGCATGAGGGCCTGGATTCATTCCCTAATACAATTAAATGAATAAATAAGTAGAGAACTTTTACTTTTAACATCTTTCATTATCACTCTTTTTAGACTGCTTTACTGAAACTACCAACAATCTCCACAATGTTTGGAGGAGTAATTTTTTTGAGTGTGAGAAAGAGAGACTCGTGTGTGTGTGTGTGTGTGTGTGTGTGTGTGTGTGTGTGTGTGTACCAAACATCCATATAAAGGTCCTTACCTTCCACCTCGCTTGAGGTAGGGTCTCTTACTCACCACTGAGCACAGGCTAACTGGTTCACCTGTCTCCAACTCCTATCTCATCTCACTGTAGCAAACTGTGATTACAGATGTGCACTAATACCAGAACTCTAGCATCTACACTTCCAAAACAAGAACGTCCGACTCTGAGCCTCCTCCTCAGCCCTAGTTTTTCATTTTGTTCTGGAACTCAGAATTCTCCTTTCTCAGCCTCCTGAGTACTAAATGTACAAAATGTACACTACTACACCCACCCTTCCAAATGCTTTTCTTGAATGTTATATTTTACTCTTCTGGACTATTTCATAAACCGTTCTTCTTTCTGAGGCACCAACACTCTTAGTCTCCCATTCAAACTCCTAAACATATATTATTATATGTCTAATGCATGAAAATATTGGACTTTTCTCTTGCTAACAGAAATTCTTCAGGTCCAAAACATCCTGACTTTTACCCTCTTCTTCTTATGTACAGATAATTTCTAATATAACTCTCAAATATTTATTTCTAGCACAAACCTCCCTTTGGAACTCCATATCTACTTCTGAAGTACCTGAATATCCCTCAAGGACCAAAAACTCAAAATGCTCACCTAGAAACCTAGTAATCTTATACTAGTTAACTTTGCAAAAGTATCAGTTTCCAAAGCATAGATTAAGTGCTATATATGCTATCAACTACTAGGGAACTTTAGATAATCAAAAGAATTTTTAACAAAACGTGATTTTTTTGAGACAGGGTCTCAAGTTTTTTCAGACAGCCAGGCTCGTCTGAAACTCTCCATGTAGACCAAGCTGGTCTTGAACTCAGAGATCTGTTTATGCATCCTGAACGTACAGATTAAAGATGTGTGCCACCACGACCAGGCCAACAATAAAAAGTTTTCATGCCATTTTAACATTCTGAAAGAGTAGTACATGATGAGCACAGACAAAACCACAGAGGTAATATTCGTTTCCTAAAGGCAAGCTCCAGGTCTTCTGATGTAAAGTATCCAGGACCTGAAACAAACATAGCTAAAACCCACCAGTACAATTTTTCAAAATCCAAATAAGAGAAAGTACATTAGTTTTTATCTAAATAAAACATCATTAAATCCTACTTTTACTATACAGCAAAAACTTTTATTCTGAAAAGGAACTTTACTCTGAGTTCACTGCAAAACTATTTCAGTCATATTCCAGATTTAGAAGGACAAAGGGCAACATCAGGAAATGAAGCATCACAAAGGTTCCAAACAAAGTTGGTTTAGAATTAGGGAAAATAAAAAGTCATACTATTATTCAAAATAACTAAGCACTATGCTTACTTAAAAGACAATTTGAAAATTAAGATTAAAACTTAAAATATTTTATTAGCTCAGTTTCATTATCACCAAGGAGAGAAAAACTACCCTTGAATGTAAATATAAAGACCAACAGAAATTATGACACAAAATACTAATAACATTTTCTTACTTTTAATGTAAATGTCAATAAAACAAATTTATTTTTCCTCAACAACTTTGAGAGATAAATAAAAGTTACTTTATTTTTCCAATTTGACAGATGAGAAAATGGAAATATAATAGATGAGCAAATTTGAGGTCCTTAAGATCAAAAGCAGAATCAGAACTAAATTTTGGCTCCATTTCTATGAGCGCCACTTAATTTTTCAATGTAATCTGAATATCAAAAATAACAGAAAAAGATCAAACATCCCGAAAGCATCAGTACTAGAGAGGATAAGACAGGAATATCAAGAGCCCTGGCTGGGCTAGAGCACTTGTTGCTACATAAGAGGATCAGGGCTCTGTCCCCAGCACCTAAATGATGGGTCACAATCACAAACTTCAGTTCCAAGGAATCCAATGCCTCTTCTGACCTCCACAGCGCCAAGAACACAAGTGGTACGTATATATACAAGTAGCCAAAACATTCACAATAAATAAATTTAATTTAAAAAAAAAGAGTTCTACACGAGCCTGGGACAAATGACTCTGTTTTAAAAAGCATAATTAATGAGTACTGATTTTCAACCTACTTTATGGCACATTTCAAAATGTTGCCCCTCTATCACTTTGTGATAATTTTTACCAACTAGAATGAAAACGAGACAAACACGCCTATACTCCTGCAACCTCTATTGCACTCTGAAACACAGTCTCCAACTAAGGGGACTTAAGAGGTGAGTGAACAGCCATGCAGCAGGACACCCCACTCTCTAGGGCCTCCACAGTGGGACAAAACAGCTTCCCCAAATCCCTTGGCTTTTCTAGCCAGCCAGTAGAAGAATGTCCTGCAGGTAGGCTCCCCAAAACCAGTTCCATCTACTGGACCCTCTAAGCTACTTGCCCCACCCAGCCTATGAACTAAGTAAGAGCTTGCTACAATACTGAGGGGACCAAGAGCTTTCTACAACACTAAGGGGACCAAGTGGGAGGACCAAGAGAGCGAACAAGGAGAGAAGACCAAAAAAGCAGGCTTAGAGAGACCTCATAGGCTTTCTGAGAGAGACACTGACAGTACAGAGCAGACCAAGAAAAACTCCCAAACACTCCAAAGATTGGACCAAGACACAAAGAAATAAAGCCTCATTTGAAGGAAGAGATGGGTAGACACCAAGGCAAGAATTCCTCCAACAACCTAAAAAACCACATGGTAACACCAGAACCAAGCAAAAACAAAACAGGAAGGCTTGATCATCCTAACACAAAAAAGAAGAAAACGTCTTTAAATTAACTATATGTAAATGATGGGGACCTTTAAAGAGGAAACAAAAAAACTCCCTTAAAGAAACAGAAGAAAAGACAAACAAAAAATTGGAAGAAATTAATAAATCATTCAAAGAAATCCAAGAAAATCAAGAAAAAACAATCAATCAAGTGAAGTAAATAGGTCAAGACTTGAAGACTGAAATAAGGGTAATAAAGAAAACACAAACCAAGGGAATTCTGGATATGGAAAATCTGGGTAAATGAACAGGAACTTCAAAGACAAGAATAACAAACAGAGGCAGTACTGGCTCCCCCCTCCCACCTGCCATCCTAGCTCCCATCCAGGTAGGAATTCCTATATTTCTCCCTTCCCCTGGGGCCATAAAATTTCCCCAGCTAAGCTGCCTTGCAAGCTGGGCCTGGGCTGTAGGCACATCCTGGCTGGAGGCAGTTCCTGGGTCTTAAAAGGCCTCCCTGAGGACAGGTAGACCAGGTGCCAGATCAGCAACATTCCTGACCAGCAGGGGCCCTGACTTCTAGCAGAGGGCCAAAGGAGGGGTGAGTTCGCTTTGGGCCCCTGGCAGGGTCCGGGTGAGGAGGAGAGCTGGCTTTTCCGACCCCATAGACTCCCAGGTCACCCTGCAGTGCTGGCTCCCTCCTTCCCGCCTGCCATCGCAGCTCCCATCCAGGTAGGAATTCCTATATTTCTCCCTCCCCCCTGGGGCCATAAAATTGTAAGCGCATCCCAGAAAGAGGAAATGCCTGTGCTTCAATAGCCTGCCTGAGGAAAGGTGGACATTCTGTCAGTGAAGTCTCTGCCCAAGAAGGGAACCTGACCCAGTACCAGAAGTTCCAACAGAGAGCATTTGAAGTAAGAGATGGGCAGACACCAAGGCAAGACCTCATCCAACAATCTGAAAAACAACATGAAAACACCAGATCCCAAGGACCCTACAATAGAAGGACTTGAACACCTTAACCCAGAAGAAGTGGAAAAAAGTGCCATTATGAAAGCAATAGAGTCCCTTAAACAAGATATGAATAACTCCCTTAAAGAATTGGATGAGAAATATAACAAAAAGTTTGAAGAAATGAGTATAGAAATAGATGAGAAATATAACAAAAAGTTTGAAGACATAAGTAAATCCGTGAACAATACCCTGAGAAACCAAGAAAAAACAATCAAACAGGTAAAGGAAACAGTTCAAGAATTGAAAACTGAAATGGAGACAATGAAGTAAACACAAACCGAGAACCGGCTGGATATGGAAAACCTAGGTAAATGAACGGAGACTACAGAATCAAGCATAACTAATAGAATACAAGAGAAAGAAGAATGAATCTCAGATTCTGAAGATACCATAGAGAAAATAAATGCTCTGGTCAAAGAAAACGGCAAATCCAACAAATTCTCTTCACAAAACATTCAGGAAATCTGGGACACAATAAAAAAACCAAATCTAAGAATAATAGGGATTGAAGGAGAAGAACTGCAGATCAAAGGCCCAGAAAATATATTCAACAAAATTATAGAAGAAAACTTTCCCAATCTAAAGAACGATATTCCTATGAAGGTTCAAGAAGCATACAGAACACCGAATAGACTGGATCAAAAAAAAATCCCCTCACCATATAATAATCAAAACACAAAACATACAGATTAAAGAAAGAATTTTAAGAGCTGCAAAGGAAAAAGGTCAAGAAACTTATAAAGGTAAACCTATCAGGCTTACACTGGACTTCTCTATGGAAACCATGAAAGCCAGAAGATCCTGGATAGATGTACTGCAGAAACTAAGAGACCATGGATGCAAACCCAGACTACTATACCCAGCCAAGCTATCGTTCACTATCAAGGGAGAAAACAAAATATTCCAGGATAAAAATAAATTTAAACAATACGTAGCCATAAATCCAGCCTTACAGAAAGTAATAGAAGAAAAATCGCAACGCAAGGAATCCAACATTGCCATCACTGTCTACAATAACCCAGACATTTAGCGACCCTTCACAACCACAACTCAAAGAAGAGAAACACACAAACTCTACTACACACACAAAAAAATTAATAACCGGAATCAACAACCACTGGTCATTATTATCACTTAATATTAATGGACTCAATTCACCTATAAAAAGGCACAGACTAAGAGATTGGATACGAAAACAGGATCCAACATTCTGCTGTTTACAAGAAACACACCTCAACCACAAAGATAGACATCTACTCAGAGTAAAGGGTTGGGAAAAGGTTTTCCAAGCAAACGGACCTAAGAAACAAGCGGGCGTGGCCATTCTAATACCTAACAAAACTGACTTCAAACTAAAATCAATCGGAAGAGATGGAGATGGACATTTTATACTCATAACAGGAACAATTAATCAGGAGGAAGTCTCAAACCTGAATATCTATGCCCCTAATATAAAAGCACCCACTTATGTAAAAGAAAAACTTTTAGAACTCAAGGCAGTCATCAAACCACACACACTAATAGTAGGAGACTTCAACACACTTCTCTCACCAATGGACAGGTCAATCAGACAGAAACTCAACAGAGAAATAAGAGAATTACTAGAGGTAATGAATCAAATGGACTTAACAGATATCTATAGAACATTCCACCCAAATAGGAAAGAATATACCTTCTTCTCTGCAGCTCATGGAACCTTCTCGAAAATTGACCACATACTCGGTAACAAAGCAAACTTCCATAGATACAAAAAAATATTAGTAACCACCTGTGTCTTGTCGGATCACCATGGAATAAAGCTAGAATTCAATAACAATTCTAACACCAGAAAGCCTACAAACGTGTGGAAGTTGAACAGTCAACTACTGAATCATCCCTGGGTCAAGGAAGAAATAAAGAAAGAAGTTAAAGTCTTCCTTGAATTTAATGAAAATAAAGACACAACATACTCAAATCTATGGGACACAATGAAAGCAGTGCTAAGAGGAAAGTTTATAGCACTAAGTGCCCAATTAAAGAAAACGGAGAAAGCACATATTGGAGACTTAACAGCACACCTGAAAGCTCTGGAAAAAAAAAGAAGCAGACATTCCCAGGAGAAGTAGAAGATTGGAAATAATCAAACTGAGGGCTGAAATCAACAAAATAGAAACACAGAAAACAATCCAAAAAATCAACGAAAAAAAAAAGTTGGTTCTTGGAGAAAATCAACAAGATTGACAAACCCTAGCCAAACTAATCAAATGGCAGAGAGAGAACACCCAAATTAATAAGATCAGAAATGAAAAGGGGGACATAATAACAGACATAGAGGAAATTCAGAGAATCATTAGATCTTACTACGAAAGTTTATATGCCACAAAGTTGAAAAATGTATGAGAAATGGATTGGTTTTTAGATAAATACCATTTACCAAAGTTAAATCAAGACCAGGTGAACAATCTAAATAGACCTGTTAGTCGCGAAGAATTAGAAGCGGTTATTAAAAACCTCCCAATCAAAAAAAGCCCAGGGCCAGATGGTTTCAATGCAGAATTCTACCAGAACTTTCAAGAAGAGCTGATACCTATACTCCTTAAGGTATTTCACAATATAGAAACAGAAGAGTCATTGCCAAACTCTTTTTATGAAGCTACAGTTACCCTGATACCAAAACCACATAAAGACACAACCAAGAAAGAGAATTACAGACCAATCTCACTCAGGAACATCGACGCAAAAATTCTCAACAAAATCCTGGCAAACCGATTCCAAGAACACATTAGAAAAATTATTCATTGTGATCAAGTAGGCTTCATTCCAGAGATGCAGGGCTGGTTCAACATACGCAAATTCATCAATGTAATCCATCATATAAATAAACTGAAAGAAAAAAACCATATGATCATCTCATTAGATGCTGAAAGAGCATTTGATAAAATCCAACATCCCTTTTTGATAAAGGTGTTGGAGAGATTGGGGATACAATGATCATACCTAAATATAATAAAAGCTATTTACAGCAAGCCAACAGCTAACATCAAACTGAACGGAGAGAAACTCAAAGCCATTCCATTGAAATCAGGAACAAGACAAGGCTGTCCACTCTCCCCATACCTCTTCAATATAGTGCTAGAAGTTCTAGCAATAGCAATATAACAACATAAGGGGATCAAGAGGATTCGATTTGGAAAGTAAGAAGTTAAACTCTCGTTATTTGCAGATGATATGATAGTATACATGAGCGACCCCAAAAACTCTACCAAAGAACTCCTACAGCTGACAAACACCTTTAGTAATGTGGCAGGATACAAGATCAACTCCAAAAAAATCAGTTGCCCTCCTATACACAAAGGATAAAGAAGCAGAGAGGGAAATCAGAGAAACATCACCTTTCATGATAGCCACAAATAGCATAAAATATCTTGGGATAACTCTAACCAAGGAAGTGAAAGACCTATTTGACAAGAACTTTAAGTCTTTGAAGAAAGAAATTGAGGAGGATACAAGAAAATGGAAAGATCTCCCTTGCTCTTGGATTGGGAGGATCAACATAGTAAAAATGGCAATTCTACCAATAGAAATCTATGGATTCAATGCAATCCCCATCAAAATCCCATCAAACTTTTTGACAGACCTTGAGAGAATAATAATTACTTTTATATGGTAAAACAAAAAAACCCAGGATAGCCAAAACAATCTTATATAATAATGAAACGTCTGGAGGTATAACCATCCCTGGCTTCAAACTCTATTACACAGCTACAGTATTGAGAACAGCTTGGTACTGGCATAAGAACAGAGAAGTCGACCTATGGAATCGAATAGAAGACCCAGATATTAACCCACAAACCTATGAACACTTGATTTTCAGCAAGGGGGCTAAAGGTATGAAATGGAGAAGGAAAGCATCTTGAACAAATGGTGCTGGCATAACTGGATGTCAACCTGTAGAAGAATGAAAGTAGATCCATATCTATCACCATGCACAAAAATCAAGTCCAAATGGATTAAAGACCTCAACCTTAATCTGACCACTTTGAACCAGATAGAAGAGAAAGTGGGAAGTAGTCTACAAGACATAGGCACAGGAGACCACTTCCTAAGCTGAACCCCAGTAGCATGGACAATAAGAGAATCAATGAATAAATGGGACCTCGTGAAACTGAGAAGCTTCTGTAAAGCAAAGGACACCGTCAGTAAGACAAAAAGGCTGCCTTCTGACTGGGAGAAGATCTTCACCAACCCCTCATCAGATAAAGGCCTGATCTCCAATATATACAAAGAACTCAAGAAACTAGACAATAAAACTCTAATTAACCCAATTAAAAAATGGGGTGCTGATCTGAACAGAGAATTCTCAACAGAAGAACTCCGAATGGCCAAAAGACACTTAAGGTCATGCTCAACATCCTTAGCGATCAGGGAAATGCAAATCAAAACAACTATGAGATACCGTTTTACACTGGTCAGATTAGCTAAAGTCAAAAACACCAATGATAGCCTATGCTGGAGAGGTTGTAGAGAGAGGGGAACTCTCATCCATTGTTGGTGGGAATGCAAACTTGTACAGCCAATGTGGAAATCAGTGTGGCGGTTTCTCAGGAAACTGGGAGTCAACCTCCCTCAAGACCCAGCAATTCCACTCTTGGGAATATACCCAAGAGATGCCCTATCATACTACAAAAGCATTTGCTCAACTATGTTCATAGCAGCACTATTTGTAATAGCCAGAACCTGGAAACAACCTTGGTGCCGCTCAATAGAAGAGTGGTTAAAGAAGGTGTGGAACGTATATACACTAGAGTTTTACTCAGCGGTAAAAAACAATGACATCTTGAATTTTGCATGCAAATGGATGGACATAGAAAACGCTTTACTGAGTGAGGTAAGCCAGACCCAAAAAGAGGAATACGGTATGTATTCACTCATAAGTGGATTCTAACCATAATTAAAGGTCTTTGAGCCTATTATTCGAGATCCTAGAGAAGCTAAATAAGAAGGTGAACCTGAAGAAAATCGTGTACTTATCCTCCTGGAGATTGGAAATAGACAAACGTCCCAGGTAACCTTGCGTGCATGGGGGGGTGGGTTAGAGAGAAGGGAGTAGGGGAGGAATGGGGAAAACTCGGGGGACTGATATGGGGGGGAGGGAGGAAGGATGGGATCAGGGAAGAGTATATCTCAACTAAGGGAGTCATTTTAGGGTTTACAAGAGACTTGATTATAAATGGGATCCCAGGTCCAAGGAGAGATCCCCAGATTGTTCTCTGGACAGAGGAGAGGGTGCCTGAACCGGCCTTGGCCTATAACCATACTGATGAAGATTTTGCCTATCACCATAGATCCTTCATTCGACGATGGATGGCGATACAGACGGAGACACACATTGGAGCACCTGACTGAGCCCCCCATGATCCAAATGAGGAGCAGAAGGAGGAAGAACATGAAAAAAAAACTTGGAAGCGCGAGGGGTGCTATCACCCACTGATACAAGGGGACTGATCTAATGAGAGTTCACCAAGGCCAGTTGGACTGGAACTGAACGAGCATGTGATCCAACCAGATTTTCTGAATGTGGCCGGATTCTCTGAATGTGGCTGGCCCAGAGCCTTTCTGAAAAGCCATTGACAATGACACTGGGACTTGTTTCCTCTGCATGTACTGGGTTTTTGGGATCCAGTCTGTTTGGTTACTCACCTTCCTGGACCTGGAGGGAGGGGGGAGGATCTTGAACTTCCCACAGGGCTGGAAGCCCTGACTGCTCTTAGGGATAGAGAGGGAGGAGGAGGGAGTGGGGGAAGTGGGAGGGTGTTGGGAGGAGGGGCGGAAATGGAAACTTTCATAATTTAATAAACTTTGAAAAAAAATCAGATACTAGATTAGAGCTGTTCAAATTTAATGTTTAACTTTTAAGAGCTATATGTCAATCAAATCCTTGACCTTAGGTAGAGATGGTTTTGAAAGCAAGAATGTTCAGACTACATGTAACTTGAATTAGTGGTCACATGCACTAGTGTAACAATCTTCAGAGAACGGGAATACTGTGTAAGAACTAGGCAAGTCAACAAGTCTATTATAAGTCGCCATATTTCTAACAATGCAATTAAATCCTATTGTTGGAAGTACATGTAAGAAAAATTATATCTGAAACATTTGGTAACAAAACAAACTGCATATCACAAAGCAATTGTGTGAGGGAATATGTATGTTAATTAGCCTGGCTTTATTATTTCATGTGTACATGTATTAAAACATTAGAGCACACTCCATAAATACTTGCTAATTTAAGAAAAAAAACTATTAAAAATAAAAAATACCAAGAGTTTTACCAAATATTCAACAAATATGAGAGGATCCACCTGCTAAAATAGAAGCTTCTACTCAGATTTTAATCCCTAACATTTAGTTTTGAACTCAGATGAGTAAGTAGACACAGTCCATAACATTTCTTCTACAAAGCAGTATAAGTCAAGGGTACTTCCACTAAACTTTCAAACTAATCAGTGGCAACATCCAAAACATAACAAGAGTGACTTACTATTGATGTACGGGAGTACATGTACTGAAGTCAGATTAGCACTGTGGCCAATATGAAAGATGTCATAAATTCACTGCATGATCTTCAAAGATTTCTTCTTTAACTGGGTATGGATACAATGTTTTATATACTCAAAAAATCAAGTGGGGTAGCAAAATGGTAAACACTGTTTAAATTTTAATCATTAAAAATAAACGGGGTGGGGGGGAGTGCTAAAGTGATGGCTCAGACGTTAAGAGCACTGGCTAAAAGAGCACACACACTAAATCAATCAATCAATACATAAATAAATAAATAAATAAATAAAAAGCTATGAATGCCATCATGGGAGTTTCACCCCCATGACCTTTATTTTAAAAATCAACTAATGTCCCATTTTGCTGTGTGTGGTGTGTCCTTGTGCCACGTGTGTCTGTGCATCCTCAGAGGCCAAAAGACCAATGTCTGATCCCTCCAGAGCTAGGGAGTGGTGGCTGTAAGCCTTCGGACATGGGAATCAGGGACATTTTCTGGATGAGCAGCAAGGCCTAACCACTGAGTCACCTTCCACCCTCTATTTTCATCTATCACAAATCTACAAACGTTTCTTGTCAAGAACCACAGAATAAATGTTTAAGCTTTGCAGACTATACCACAGCTTGGCTATCAAAAGGTGAAAGTAGATTGTCACCAAAATGCAGAGTTCCTTTAAACTGTCACAACAAACACCAATGAGTAGAAAACAGGGATTGAGGCATTAAGCCACTTTATTTAGAAACCTTGTGATCTGAGGAGACAACAGATTAGCATCCTCTATTTGCCTCCTGATTTCCAGCCAGTTGTCTTTAATGAAATGGAAACAGAGGCAGACAACCATTCAAAGTTTAGTCTTCCTGCTCTGATCAGGTGGTCAGCCTTGCCTCTGAGAGTCACAGTGCTGCAGCTTCTCTCTGTGTGTCTCTTGTGCTTGCTGTGCAGCTGTGCAGTGTGTTCCCAAGGTCACAAAACCTTGTATTCTTCCCCTGGATCACCAAAACAAACAAACTCTTAGTAGTGCTGAGTCAGCTATTACAATGTGTACTTGCAAACTCTTTTCTACGATATGAAGTACAAATGTGGCTTTATAAGATGTGAAAATGCCCTGTCTGTCCTTCGTCTCCCCTGTCAATGTGCAAGTGTTCAATAAAACTCTGTTTTCATTGTTTGAGAGTTTTGCTAATACTGCCATATCTGTTTATTCACTATTGCCCTGAGCTGCTTACACTCAATCATGACAGAGTTAACCTTAGGCGTTTGTTTGCCTTGGCTAGCAGGTAGCAGCTGACTATGTAGACGAGGCTGGTCTTCAATTCATAGATATCTGCATGCCTCAGTCTCAGAGTGATGGGATTAAAAACAAGCAATACCACATCCAGCTTAGCTTTCTTTAAAGATTTTATTTTATGTGACGTGTATGTCTGTGTACTTTGTATGTCTGTGTACCACATATGTTCGTGCAGTGCCTACAGAGGGCCTGGACTTACAGGCAGGTATTTGCTATCATATGTGTGCTTGGAACTGAAGCAAGATCTTCTGGGAAACAGCCATCTCTCCAAACCCACCTTCAGCTTTTCATACAAAACCACATTTTAAATTGTACTTTCTCCTTTGTCATCTAGCAAAGGTTTTTCCACTCAAGACAGCTTTATGACTGAGAACGTTTTACCTGAGCCTGGGTGAGGTGGGATTCCGCTCTGTATGCTGTGATTACAATTAATGAATAAAGAAACTGCTTTGGACCTATAGCAGGGCAGAATTTAGTTGGGTGGGAAAAACTCAACTGAATACTGGGAGAAGAAAGGAAGTGGAGACAGAGAGAAGCCATGGAGCTGATGCTGGAGACAGACACACTGGAAGCTTGCCTTGCCAGTAGGCCACGAGCCTCATGGAAAAATATAAAATCATGGAAATTTGTTAAATTAAGATGTAAAAGCTAGCCAAGAAGAAGTTAGAGCTAATAGACCAAGCAGTGATTTAGTTAATGTAGTTTCTGTGTGGTTATTTCAGGAGTCTGGGCGACCAGGAAATGAATAAGCAGCCTCCTTACAACACCTGGGTATATAATTACATAAAATAGTTATACAAGTTAAACATTTACTGACAATAAATAATACTGAAATTTATTTTAAAACCACTCTTGTATACATGATAAAATTATATCATTTTTAAAGACAAAAGCAATTTTGTATATCTTACATAATATTAAATATTAGCTGAGTATTTAATGCTGCTCAGCACATAGAATCTTCAATGTTAATTTTTGTACTTTTTTTTTGAGACAGAGTTTCTCTATATAGCTCTAGCTGTCCTGGAACTAGCTCTGGAAACCAGGCTGGCCTCAGACTCACAGACATCCTCCTGCCTCTGCCTCCCAAGTGCAAGGATTAAAGACATGCACCACCAACGCTGGATTTCATATTTATTTTTACAGTTGCTTTACATTTTAATTTTATAATCATCCATTCTGAGAGTATTGATTCTCACAAATATATAGTACAAAATAGCAGAAGTGGGCTGGTAGAATGGGGGTTCAGTGCTTGCTGCACAAGTTCGAGGGCCTGACTCTGAATCCTCAGAACCTACAGAAAACCAGATGTGGTAGTGCATGCCTGTGCATCCTAGTGTCCCTGTGGAGCTGAGACTAAGGGGTGAGACAGGAGAATTTCTCTTTTTCCCCCCAAGCAGGGTTTCTCTCTGTAACAGTCCTGTGCTGTGAGAGCACATTCTGCTCCTTCAGCCAAATAGCCTGTAAGATACCAGCCCACTTGGCCATAGTCTCTTATACTGTAAAAGCAGCAGTGAATGTGCACCTGCTCTCTTGCTTCTGGCTGCTAGGCTCTGTTCCTGTTCATGCAGAGGCCTGTTATATAGGACAATGACCTGTACGTTTTTCCCTTAAATAAATAACCCTTTTACTATTCATAATTCTGAACTGGTGTGGGATGGTTTTGTGACTATGTCATCAGTCCTGGCTGCCCTGGAACTCAATTTGTACACCGGGCTGGCCGTCAACTCATAGAGATCTTCCCATCTCTGCCTCCCAAGTGCTGGGATAAAAGGAGTGTACCACCACCTCCAGCTGACAAAAGAATTTCTTAAAGCTAGATGGCCAGTTAGCCTGGGGTACACAGCAGAGAGAAAACATCAAGATACCCCATATCAAACAAGATGAAAAGAGAAGACAGACACTCAAAGTTCTCTGACCTCCACGAGAATGCCATGGCATATGTAAGGATACACACACACACACACACACACACACTTGAAATGGCAGAAGTATGTTTACAAGCCTTTTAAAATTTGTTGAAAATTCTGCCCTAATTCTAATTCAAAATTCCTTTCATGATTTTTTTTTTGAGACTGGGTTTCACACATACAAGGCTGACCTCAAACTAGCTAATAATAACTTTGGATACCTAATCTTCCACCTCCTGAGTGCTAGGATTATGAGAGTGCTCTACTAAGTCTAGTTTACATGGTCTTGGAATTGAACCTGAGGCTTCGTGCGTGCTAGGCAAGCATGTTATACCAACTGAGCCAAATTTCCAATCTCCATTTAATTGTTTTCTAAAATGAAACTCAGATCATAGCCCAAACAGTAAATTTTAAAATTGTACGTCTTTGCTTACTTATTAGTGAGGGGGATCATAGTGTAGTGAAATTTTGTTTGTGTTTTAAGAAGTAAAGTTTTCCTGAAGATTAGAGTACAGAGCTAAACCACTAGAGGCCAGGGAATGGTTGGCATACAACAACTTTATTTTTTTTACTCCAATAGATAATTTTAATACAATAACATAGTAGGAAATTTTCATAATTTGTCAAAACAAGAATCATGACACCTCACTGCATTCCAGCAACTTCAGTAATCAAAATCAAAAATGAGTCTAAAGTACATATAAAGAACTCTTAATAGCCAAATGTAATTCATTTTGAGGAAATAGAGACAATTCATATTGTCACCACCTTAAGGTTGATTTATCCTAATTATAACCATATAATTATACATAATTAATGCAGTTTTAATCTCCATAAGAGACTAATATTATGAATTCTACTAAGAGTCTCTGAATTAAAAGAAGAAAACATTTCAGTATCAAAAGTACAGTCAAACACAAAACTTTGAATTTTATAACACAAATAGTCAGAAGGAAAATTTTAAATTTAAGTTCCAGGGCAGTCAAGTTTATCATCATACACAAAGAGTTCCTGTCACAGGGGAGGTGGAGACAGAAGTGATATGACTAGGCAGAGAGGAATATAAGACTGGACAAGTGTGAGGAGCAGTGTAGTCTGAAGTCTGGTGGAGACATGCAGTCTGGAGATGCAGTCAGGATTGCCCCTTAGGTCTGAGCATTGGTAGCGGTAAAAGAAGTCTCCAGTGGCTGGTGCTTTGCTTCTCTGGTCTTCAGCGTTAACACCTATATCTGTATCTGGGTTTTTATTATTAATACTAATTAGAATTCATGATATAGCTGTGGGAACTGTGTGTAGGTCCCAGGGATCAAATTCAAATCACCAGGCTTTTATCCACTGAGACATCTTGCTGGCCTCTAAACAACAAATTTTTAAAATTTATTTTATGTACATTGGTGTTTTTCTTGTGTGTATGTCTGTATAAAGGTGTTGGGTTCCCTGGAGCTGGAGTGATAGACAGTTGTGAGCTGCCATGTGGGTGCTGGGAAATGAGCTCAGGTCCTCTAAACAGCAATTTTTAAAATCAACATTCTAGCATGATACAGTCCAATGATACTAATTTGATACTTGCATGCTAAGGAATGATGACAGAAAAATATTAAAAGTCTTTGTTTTTCATAATTCAATTATTATGTCTCTGTAAAAAGCAGAAAACTTTGTGCATACAGTAAAAGCACACAATTCGTAACACATGGCAGTCTTGGACCTGAGCTATAGTAGTTCAGAAACATTCACCCACATCATGTGGAGTGCCGGCGTCCCAGAGAAGTGTAACTTGTGAATTCAGAACCAAGACTGCAGGGAAGACATGCAGCACAGAAACATCTCAGATTAATTGTGCATTTGATTTACAATTGTCTTTTGGGAGTAATGTGTCCAGAAACATTTTACAGTTATTAATTATGATGTCATGACTCAAACATTAGGAAGCTGGGGCCCACAGGCTTATCGTGTCACCTGCCACGTCAGAGTTTGGGAGAAAGGGCTGCAAGTATAGCTCAGTGGTAGAACATGTCAGGTAACATACCTTGGGGTTTGTTCTGCAGCAATGGTTGGGGAGATTACTAAGGAGAAAAAAACACTCTTTCTAGGAGATGCCACACTGTAGTCATTGGCAACTCTATTCTTCTAGTTGCTGTGTTCAAGAATCTAAAAAGTACCCTTATCCGGTTGTTGGTGGTTCACACCTTTAATCCCAGCACTTGGGAGACAGAGGCAGGAGGATCTCAGTGAGTTTGAGGCCAACCTGGTCTACAAAGAGAGTTCCAGGACAACCAAGACTGTTACACAGAGAAAGCCTGTCTCTAAAAACAAATAAACAAACAAAAAAAACTTTAAATTTTTTTTAAATTACCTTTCTCATATACTCAAATCCAATTGTTAGTGTGCATCTTCATAATACATCTGGAATCTAACCATTTCTCTATTCCTCCACCACTACTACCACCTGTAGGTAAGTTACACTGTCTTTTCTGGATTGCTGTAATAGCCTTCCTACACATCTAATTGCCTCTGGTTATACCCCCACTTCTACCCACTCTATCCATTGGATTATTCTCAACATGGCCAAGAGATCCTCCCAGGACCCACACGGTGGCTCACAACTGACTATAACTCTAATCCCAGGGATTCTAATGTCCTCTTCTTGCCTCTCTGTATACCTGGCGCACATAGAACACAGATGCAACACCCACATATTGTATTATCTTGAGCTTTGTTTTCTGGGTCTTTTGTTGGTAGTTTTGTTTTGTTTTTCAAGACAGGGTTTCTCTGTGTAGCCCTGGATGTCCTGTAGCTAAAACTCTGTAATTCTGCCTGTGGACCAGGCTGACCTATAACTCAGAGAGCAACCTACCTCTGTCTCCTGAGTGCTGGAATTAAAGGTTTGCACCATCATGCCCAGCTATAAAATAATTTTTAGAAGTTATTAAATGCTGAACTTTGACCCAGTAGGACTGAAGACAGCAGCTTCACAACCACACAGGCTCCAGGAGATACCAGTGCTATGGAGTAACAGATTGTACATTATGCCTCCTACAGTTCAAAAAGATGCATTTTGCTTTGATTTGAAGTGATATTTATGGAGTAGCATGTATTGTCTACTTATTCTCATTTCTTTCCCTGTGACTAGTAATACATATATCGAATAATGTGTGGATGTGACATAAAACCAAACCAATTGCTATATCATTGACTTCTCATTGAAGTTACAGCAAAAAAAAAACCCCACAGATACATCATCTACGATTCCATGTGATAGTCCCTACTGATACTGAAGGAAGGAAATATTTTACTTTGGTGTCTATATCCAGGACTTCAGAAACTATTTGATTCTAGATAAAGTCATGAAGGATCAATACATTTGGCCCATGTGGCTAGTCCCACCTTTATTTTATCCTGTGAGTTTCAAGCTGTGTACTAAAGAAGAAAAGAGGAGTTTTCATATTCTCTTTGAGGAGTCTATTGTTAGTAGGAACCCAAGCTACTTCTTAAGTTCCATACATTCTTCTGTCTTTAGAAGGTATCCAGGTATCAGGATGCTGACAATAGGGTTCCTTCATTAAGGCCTATGACTTTTCTAAGAAGTTGGCATGAGCTTTGGTCTCCTGAGAATGCCCCTCAGTATGGCATGTGCCTATCCCAGCTGTTAGGCTGCATGTCCCCATTTCCTGGTTTTCCTCAAGGAAAACAAATTCACTACCCTGAGAACACATTTTCCTAGTAAGTCTGAGATCTAGCAGCTTCTTAAACAGCCTGGACATTTATACTGAAAATATATTTGGAGCCCTATTTTCATTGACCAAAGGCGTCCACTCATGCAGGTGAGAGGGAAAAAAGGAGGGCCAGGTGTAGAGGTGCACATCTGTAATCCTGACACTCCTGCAGGTGAGGGAGACAGAGAAGGCTAGGTGCAGTGATGCACATCTGTAATAATGACCCTCCTGCCGCTGAGAGGGAGACAGGGAAGGCCAGGTGCAGTGGTGCACATCTGTAATCATGACACTCTTGTAGGTGAGAGGGAGACAGGGAAGGGTAAGTGCAATGGTGCAAAACTGTACAGGGGTGCAAATCTGTAATGCTGACACTCCTGTAGGTGAGAGGCAGACAAGGAAGGCCAGGTGCAGTGGTTCACATCTGTAAACCAACACTTCTGCAGGTAAGATGGAGACAGGGAAGGTGAGGTGCAGTGGTGAACATCTGTAATCCCAAACTCCTGCAGGTGACATGGAGAAAGGGAAGGCCAGGTGCAATGTTGCACATTTGTAATCATGACACTCCTGCAGCAGAGAGAAAAGGAAGGCCAGGTGCAGTGGTGAACATCTGTAATCCCGACACTCCTTCAGGTGAGAGGGAGACAGGGAAGGCCAGGAGCTGTGGTGCACATCTGTAGTCCCATAAAACCTGCAGGTGAGAAGGAGACAGGGAAAGCCAGGTGCAGTGGTGCACAACTGTAATCCTGACACTCCTGCAGATAAAAGGGAGAAAGGGAAGGGCAGGTACAGTGGTGCAATCTATAATTCCATACTCCTACAGGTGAGGCTGAGACAGGAAAGCCAGGTGCAGTTTTTCACATTTGTAATCACGACACTCCTGCAGGTGAAATGGGACAAGGCCTGGGGCAGTGGTGCACATCTCTAATATTTACACTCCTGTAGGTGAGAGAGAGACTGGGAAGGCCAGGTGTGGTGTGGGAGAATTGTCTGTATTCTGTCAATCATATTTTAATAAAACACTGATTGGCCAGGCAGGCAGTATAGGCGGGAAAGCCAGACAGGAAATAGGGGTGGAGTAAAGAGACTAGGAGTATTCTGGGAAGCAGGAAGCTGCCAGTTCTGCCCAGACCACCGGAGAGGAAAGATGTAAGCTGCCCAGCTGAGAAAGGTACTGAGCTGTGTGGCTAACGTAGATAAGGATAATGGGGTAACATAAGTTATAAGAGTTAACAAGAAGCCTGACCTAATGGGTCAATCAGCTTTATAACTTATAGAGACCTCTGTGTGATTGATTTTCTCTGGAATTTGCCGGTTGTGGGGTACCGGGCGGGACAGAAACCCCAACAAGCCGGCCCATCATGTTACATATGGCGCCCATGTGGATAACTGCATCCACAGAAAGCCTGAGAAAGCTTGGGAAAGAATACAGTAAAGCATGTTTTCTTGGTAGCAGCAATTTCTCGGGTCTGCTGTGCTTGCTAGAGGCAAGCAAATGCTCTCATCTAAGAGAGGCTTCCTGACTCAGCTTTAGCTGCAAAACTTTGTAGCTCCTTTAAGAGGTCCTGCCGTGAAACACTTAAACGGTGTTGATGAAAAGCTGAATGCATGCTTTTCGGTTTTCAGCCGTAGCGGGAAAAAAGCTGCGCTGTTTTAAAATGCCGGCTTTCTGGGCTGTCCTGCCAGGGCAATCTCTGACTCTTTCAGGCAGGCAGTCTGACTGAGTGTGGTCTGTGAGCAGAATGCTGCAGCTTGCTTACTAGCAAGGACCTTGAAACGCCATAGAGTTGTGGGAGTGAACACAGCTCTGGCTGGTATCTCAGCCATGAGGCTGGAATGCTAAGGAATGGGCTGGATCTAACTGTCAAAGCTACGGCTTTAGTCCTACCCATTAAAGACTTGTGTGGTCAGAAAAAGAGAGATATACAGTAAAGAGAGATTCAAAGAGGAAGAAAACCTCTACATGGTTTACAGTGTGTTAAAAACTATATGCAGGCTAAAGGTTAAAGTCATTAAAAATAAAAAAGAAAGAAAGGGAGATATAGAGTGTGGTGGTACACACCTTTAATCCCAATGCCTGGGAGGCAGAGGCATATTGACCTCTGTGACTTCAAGGGACAGAGGTAGAGATTGACCTCTGTGAGTTCAAGGTGTGGTAGCGCACGCCTTTAATCCCAATGCCTGGGAGGCAGAGACAGACAGATCTCTGTGAGTTCAAGGTGTGGTAGCAAACACCTTTAATCCCAGCACTGGGGAGGCAGAGACAGAGGGATCTCTGTGAGTTCAAGGACAGCCTGGTATACAGAGTTATTCCAGGACAAAGATATATACAGAGAACCTGTCTCAAAAAGCCAAAAGTAAAAGTAAAAATAAAAGAAATAGAGGTTAAAATAAAGCCACATAAAGATGGAAAACACACAGAGAATCTTGATACTGTATGTTATTATGCTCTCTTTGAATTGTTTGAGTGCTGAGGAAGGAGCAACAGCTGCTACAAGACTTTTGTTTATAAATGCTGCTGAAATAACCCAAGATAGGTTTTGGAAAATACCTTGGCTTCAAAACTGAAGTCAAAAGGTATGTTACTTTGTTTCTCTCCATTCAGTTTGATGTTAGCTGTCAGCTTGCTGTATATTGCTTTTATTATTTTTAGGTGTGATCCTTGTATCCCCAGTCTCTCCAACACCTTTATCATAAATGGGTGTTGAATTTTGTCAAATGCTTTTTCAGCATCCGATGAAATGATCATATGTTTTTTTTCTCTCAGTTTATTTATATGATGGATTACATTGATAGATTTGCATATGTTGAACCAGCCCTGCATCTCTGGGATGAAGCCTACTTGATCATAATGGATAATTTTTCCAATGTGTTCTTGGATTCGGTTTGCCAGTATTTTATTGAGAATTTTCGCGTAGATGTTCCTGAGTGAGATTGGCCTGTAATTCTCTTTCTTGGTTGTGTCTTTGTGTGGTTTTGGTATCAGAGTAACTGTAGCTTCATAAAAGGAGTTTGGCAATGACTCTTCTGTTTCTATATTGTGAAATACATTAAAGAGTATAGGTATCAGCTGGTCTCCTTATGGTAATTGGAGGCTATCATGGGCATCATATTAGCCGTGCCTCAAAAACAAGAATTGGGGGATGATGACACTTTCCTGCTTCCCTATCTTCTACTCTCTTTGTCTTTGAAAGCAACAGACTGTGCAACCCAAAGAAATATAGGAGCCATAAGAAAGAACAAGTGGGTTCCTTGAATGTGTCAGTAGGCAGCTAATCAGTAAACTAAATCTGTTTTCTTGTTTGGTGAGCTAAATATGGAAGGGTTTTCTTCCTGTCATGAAAATCAAAATCAATGTAAATCTAATTAATATAAATTTATCTGTATCTTCAAAAGAAATTTAAAATCTTAAAAAAATTTTGTATGCTTGCATGTTTTTATGTGTGGGATGTACACATAAGTACAGGTGTGTGTACATGTATGTGTGTGCATGTGCACGTGTGTGTTTGTTTATATGTGTGTATGCATGTGTGTGAGAGCGTGTATGTGAGTGCGTTTGTGTGTTTCTGTGTGTATGTGCATGTGCGCATGTGTGTATCTGGCTTTGGAGGCGATTGTATCAGGACCCCATCACTGCATTTGGCCCAGTGTGAGCTTTAGTGTCCCTCTGCTGCCCCGTCACAGCATTCCCATTGGCTGGCACAATAGACACAACATAGAGAGATGATGAGATTTCCTTAGAAAACATGAGAAATCTGACTAAGGGGAAGGCTGAATTACAATTTTTTACTGAATTTCTTTCCTTCCATGGCCGCATTTTCTCTGGTGTGCTTATATTACCTTCTGCTGAGGTACTAAGGCTGATTCCTACTTTCAACCAGAAGAAAGAAGTTTTTATTTATTTCTTTGTTCTCCCCTTTGGAGAATGTTTTATTACCAGTGGGAACTGAGGTCCTATTAGGAACCAGGAGAATGAATAAAATGTGTGTTTCACGTCACAGACAGTGACTTGGGGATCATCTTAGGCTTGCTAGAGGTAGGCTTATGAACATTTCTTACTAGTTGCTGTTCCTCTTGGTTCCTGGTTCAGGAACAAGTCCGAATTATTCCATTTCATAAAGAACCATTTGCAGTGAGTCAAATTCATGTTGATTTTTCCCACCAATGCCAAAACAGCTTTTCAGGGGGCATGGAGCTCATATAGGCAGCGGTAGTGTACCCCTTTGGTCCCAGGATTGGGAAGCAGAAGAAGAGCCATAACTCTGAGTAATTGGTAGATTGGCCTGCCTCAGGCACACCCTGTGCTGAAGCAGATGTAGATCTTTCCTGCAGCGTCCCCAGGTGTCATCTTATTGAAAGCATGAAAGAACTCCGTACCAGAGTATTCTATAGTGGTCTCCAAGGCGAAGCCCTTCTCCTGGTTGGAGCCTGAGATTTCCCTGACATATCAGTGGCAGGCTTAGGAACTGGGGCTGTGTTCACCACCTCCTCTTCTTCCTCATAACTGAGACAGGCTGGGAAAGAGATGAGCCTCCCAGAGGAAAGACTGTGAGCATGGTCTCCTCACAGAGCACAGCCCTTACCGAGACTGGCAGACCCTGCGCCCACGGTAAGTCTCTGGTGGTAATTACTTTTGGAGGTCCAGATACCTGGATACTCATACCAGGAGATGAACTCCTGTTCCTGTTACCAGTTTGTCAAGCTGTCCCTGAACAGGTGTTGGCAGCTGGCAGACTATCTATCTGGAGGAGGCTCAGCACTTCCCATAGTAAGCATAGGAAGAGAATGAGGCTGGTGCCCAGTGACCTTGCCTGTAAGTCTCAACCCCAGTGGCAAACCTCTGCCTCCAAAAATATTTACATGACGATTCATAACAGTAGCCAAATTACAGTTATGAAGTAGTAATGAAAATAATTTTATAGTTGGGGGTTCACTGCAACCTGAAGAGTTGTATTAAACGGTCACAGTGTCTGCAAGGTTGAGAATCACCGGGTTTAGGCTCGTGCTGATCAGGTTTTGTCAACTTGACACAAACTAGGGTCACCTGGGAAACCTCAGCTGAAGAATTAACTACATTAAATTGCATGTGGTCCTGTCTGTGAGGCATTTTCTCAATTGCTAGTTGATGTGTTAGGGCCCAGCCCACTGAGGGTAGTGGCATCCCTGAGCAGGTGAGCCTGGGCTGTCTAAGAAAGCAGGCCGAGCAAGCCTGCAGGAGGATGCAAGTAAGCAGCCCTCCTCCGTAGTCTCTGCTTGAGTCTCGTGCTCTTTTAAAATCCTGCTAGAGTTCCTGTCCTGACGTCCTTTCATGATAAACTGTACCTTCAGAGTGGTCATGTAAGTCAGACCTTTTCTCTTCCATATTGTTTTTGATCAGCCATGAAAAGCAAGAAAAGACAGAATCTCTAGGTCTGGGAATTGAACCCACGGCCTTGTGGATGCTGGGCAAACACTGTACCCATGAACTCCCAGCTCTGGTCTTGGTTTCCCACCCAGAGAAATGCTTGCTGTTTCCAGTGTCGTCCTCGTCTGCTTTTAAATCCTTTGTTCTAGGACCAGGCACCCCTTTCTCCTCTAGATAAAGATGTACTTAGTGGGAACAACACAGGCTGTTGGTCTAAAACAAAGGGCCAAGTATCTAAGGAAAACGATGGGTGGGTTTTTTTTGTCCGTGGTGAGAGTAAAGGCAAAGAGACCTGAGGAGGAAATGGAAGCTGGCTTGTGCTGCCGAGGTAAAGCCACACAGGTTTCTCTCTTTCCTCTTGATGTCAATACCACCCAGGTGCAGCCAAGACCAAGCGTGGCTGACCAGTTTCAAAGGCTCATTTTCTAAGGAGGTTGTAACTTGTGTTTAGAAACAGGATTGGTAGGTGAACATGGGAAGCTGCTTCATTCCTGGGACTGCTAGGAGGGAGATGAGAGGTCTCCTCTGTCTGGGGTCAGGGCAGCATCCTGACGTAGAAACTCGGCTCTGGTCAGCTGGTCATAGCATCCTCACTGTTCGCTGCCTCCCTTCCACCTCCAAGGTGTCTAGACCACTGCCTTGACAACTTGTCCCCGTGTGTGTTTTAACTTGGTCTTGGCCGCCCATTGCAGGATGCCTGTCAGGAAAGGGGAGGCCCAGAGAGCTTCTTTATGTGCAAATATTAAAAATAGAGAGACTTTATTTCTTTTTCTTTTGGACAGTTTACAAGAGATTAAAATACACGTGTTTTTGACTAGGTATCTGAAGCATTCTGGTATTATTTTAAATTTACTTTCAATTAGCATGCAAAGTCTCCTGGCATGTTGATACCTACTGTGTGTGTGTGTGTGTGTGTGTGTGTGTGTGCGCATGTGCGTGTGTGTGTGTGTGTGTCTGTTGGTTGATTCAGACCTACTGTGTGTTTGTGTGTGTGTGTGTGTGTGTGTGTGTTGGTTGATTGGTCCTCTTTCCCTGCCCACTGCCCCTTTCTACTTGTACGTTTCCACCCCAGCCATCTGTTTTCCATCTTTCCATTTTAGCTTATCTGCTATCCTCTCCCTCTCCCTGTTCCATAAAGCTTCTTTCCCCCTCTTATGGTTTCCTTCTTATTGTACTGCCTGTATCTGCACTCACTTTCACATTTCAAAAATTTCTAATTTCAAAAATTAGAATCTAGGATCCACATATGGAAGAGTATTGCAGTATGTGTCATTTAATATAATTTCCAGACCAACCCATTTTCCTGACAAAAAAATCATAATCTCTTTTTTTCCTTATGGCTGAATAAATTTCTGTTGTGTAATTGCCACATTTTCCCACATTTTTAGTATCCAGTCATCTGGTGATGGGCATCGAGGCAGGTTCCATTTCTTTCTGTGGTGGCTTTTAAGTGGGAGTGATTTTTGTTACCAAGAGATAATTGCCAGTGGCTAGAGACATTCTCACTGTCATTGTGGGGAAGGTGTATTAGCTGGCATTTCATGTGTGAAAGCATGGGACACAGCTCAGCGTCCTGTGATGCACAGGACAGACACATGCATGAAGGGGTTGGCCATGCTGAAATGTCCCTGGTGCTGAGGCTAGGAAGATGCTGGGATTGTTGAGTTGCTGGGGCACGTGTCCCCTGACTGCAGTGCTGGCGAGTGAGTGTGTGTCCTGACTGGGAGGCCAGTGAACTCACTGGGGGATGAAAATTCTCGGTGGGCAGCAGGCAGTGCTTTTGGTAAGTGTTGCAGAGGACCCGGGACCCTGGCATGTCATTAACCAACCAACTGACAATGGACAAGTCGCATGACCTTCTGACCATCTGGGGCCTAGATTGTGACCAAAGGGAATTGAAGCCTCTGGCAGGAGGGTCAGGGCCTAGTTCCTAGAGCAGGTGGCTGGCTGTCCCTGGATCAGCAGTGACACCAGAAGGCAGTTGCCCTGGCTGCTGGAGGCAAGTTTGTATGGCTCTGGAAAGTGCAATAATGTAAGTGTAAGTAATATAATCTTACAGCTTCATACAGCTTCGTACACGGAACATTGTGTACAGCCCCTGTTGGGCAGGAGGCCCCGCGTGGTGCTCCCAGACCCCTGTTCCCTGCAATCTGACTCAAGCCCTTTCTGTGTCACCAGGGATCCCTCAGTGCTCCATCTTGTCAGATCTAGGTGAGGCACAGGACCCCAGGAGTCAAGGCATATGTTGGTTAGGTTGATTTTTATTTTTATTTTTTTTGCCAACTTGACACAAACTAGAGTCATTAGGGAAGAGAGAAAGTCTCAATAGAGAAAATGCCCCCATCAAATCAGGCCTATAGGCAAGTCTGGGGTATTTTCATGATTCATGATTGACATGGGAGGGCCCAGCCCACTATGGGCCATGCCACCCTGAGCAAGTGTGCTGGGTTGTATAAAATGCAAACTGAGAGAACCTTGTAGAATGAGCCATTTAAGTGCCATTCCTCTATGGCCTCTGCCTAGGGTCCTGTCCCGAGTTTCCTCACTGATGGGCTGTGACCTTGGCAGTGTAAGCCACATAGACCCTTTCCTCTCTGTGTTGCTTTTGATGCTGCTCTTTACACAGCAGTAGAAATCTAGACTAGAACCTCTGGCTAGAGATGAAGGCCTCAAATCACACTCTGAGGGGCCATACTGGGGGCTCCGGTACCTCTTGGCAGGGTCTTGCACGGGGATGCTTACTTGATTTGTAACCCTGTGTGCTGGGTACCATTGCAGAGGGAGGCGATTCAGACACTGGGACAGGACTAGTTTCTACATGAGCTGAGCTGGGCAGCACTTTGGGTCATGAAAGTTCACAGTTCTTACTACGTGGAAGACAGAGGAAGGGATGAAGTGGGTTTCCTGGCAGAGTCAAGACGGCCCCAGTGTTGGCCCTGTCTCATCTGGGAGTCGTTTACAGTCATGGACCCCCATACTCCTTGAGTACCCAGAAATTGAAAGGTGCCCTTGCTCAAGTCTGAGCGCTAAAGTCTTACCCTATGGCTTATGACCAAATGCTTGGCAGTCCTAAGTTAGACTCCTTCCACCTGCAGCAGGAAGCGGGAAAGTCTCCCTTGAGCTAATAATAGGTAAACAGACTGTGGTCAGCAGGCGCCGTGCCCCTCATGTGGCTGAGCTGTGAATAAATGGTCTCAAGGTAATTACCGGCCAGCTTATTTGACTGTGAAGATCGGAGGGACTGAGGACAGCAGCCATATGCTGGTTTAAGGTACAGAGCAATAAAAATGCACTTAGGCAGCCCCGAGATGGTACAAACTGAACACTGAAAGTGAGGGCTCACTTTGGAGGAATGAAGGTGCTGGCACTGCCCACCCCATCAGAGTTTATAACCAGTGGTGAAGTGGCCGACCTGGCTGTGGGAGCTGTGACCTGACTAACCTACCCCTTCTTGCCCCTTGGCCCTGAGGGATGCTTATGAAAGGGATGTTCTGGGGGAAAAAATGGCTTCTGGAAGGTTTGCGGAATGAAGCTGGGATAGGATATTTGTTTTCTTCTGTGACCCATGGCCAGTCCCGTGTGGCATTGTCTGACTTCTCAGGCCTGGGCAGAATCCTGACTCAGGTGTGAATGATTCAAGCCACCTTCCATGAAACAGTCTGTCTCCAGACATTTCACTGTCACCTGGGCCTGTGGGTGGGCAATGTACCTGGTGCTCTCCAAGGCAGAATGCACGGACTTCTGAGTGGGACTGTCATTCTCACTTTGTCCCCATGTCGCTGAATAGCAGAGTAGAGAAGGCATAGCTTTGCTGTGTATTTCTGGGTACCATCTAGAAGACATAGCATGTGTTGCCACTACTTCCTGCTATTGTCATGGAGTTCCAGTCCCATCATTGCCTGCGGTTGGTTTTCGTGCAGCTGCTCTCCCCCCGGCCCCCCTCCCCACCACTCCATGCTCTTTCATGAAAGGAAAGGAAAAAGAGAACCAAGAGCAGGCATCTTCCACACCGCCCACACCCCACACCAGCTTCACTAGCCTCCCCCACCTTCCACAAGCCTACAGCTCTTCTCACTCATTCCTTCCTCTCCCCCTCCCCTTCCCCTTGGGCACTTCCTACCAGGTAACCCTGTGGCTCATCTGCCCCCAGCTGGATGAGGCCATCTTGAGGGCACCCACGTTAGGCTTCTTCTTGGCATCCTGACACCTCACCTGGCACACACGGCACTGCAGATATTTGTTGCATTAATGAGTGACACTTCTAATTAGAGTTCCTTTGAGTTTAGGTTGCTGATTAGAATCTTTAAGCACTTTATGCCAGGTAGTTTTTAATTGTGAATGTTTGTATCTGTAGTCAGCTGCAGTAGTTATGGAGCAAACTTAACTTACCGTATTTCAAGACCCTGCGGGCCCAGGGGGAGCATGGGTTCTGAGAGGGAAATGCAATTTGTTTCTGCTAAATCTTCCTTTAATCTCTTAGTAAGAGGGTGTTGGCTATTAATCTCTTCCATCTGTTCAAACTCAGACTGCAGGTGCTGCTGGAGGGGTTTGCAGCTGATGACGCCCTTGGGCCCCGTGAGCTGTGGTGTGAGTTGAGTGTGCGACTGAATGTGAAAGCTAAAGGCCATGAGTACAAGAGGTTCACCAACAAAGGGCACAGTTGGAGGGAACCCCCAGAGCCTGATGGTACAGGGGGAGGGACTGGGGAAGAGCCGTCAGACCTCCTGGAGCAGAAGCAGGCAGATAAGGATGAGGGCTGTGGACCTCTCGGAGACCTTCTCCACAGACTGCCTTCTGGTATGCGACCGTAGATAGTGTTAGAGTCCTGGAGCAATTAGGTGATCGCAGAATGCCACTCAAGCTTGCTAATATCATAGCAAAACAAAACAAGCCAAGATGCTGCTCAGAGTTGGCTCTCAGAAGCAGCAGATGGCCCCCTCTGTCCCATCCTGCATGCTCCCACCTCAAAGATTGGTGGCACAGCCCTGAGCTGCCCATAGCTGGGATCACAGAGGGAGCCTAGGGCAGTGCCACCTGTACCAGCTCACGTGAGTGAACGTGGGAGAGGAGCCTTGCTGTCTGTCTTTGAGCCATCTCTGCAGCAGGAGCAGCATAGGGGCACTCTGTTAGGGTGTGCTGTGGAAGGGGACACCCCCAGCGGCCAGATTGTGCTTACGCCATCGCTGCAATGCTCCCTTGACTCCTCAATTCCTGCTAATGAGCTTGGTGAAGCTGCTGAGTGGTGTGGGCACTCTGCCCACTTCAGCCGCCAGCCCACACAAGGCGGGTCCAAGTCCATGCTTGGATCTTTGTGCTGGCTGACCTCAGAACAGGCCCATCTCATTAGTTTCATGAGGAAGGAGCCGGGTGGCAACAAAGACCAGAGAGAGAACCCAGAAACCAGAGACGTAGAGGTTGTCCACAGGCAGGGCCAGGCTGAAGTGGGAAAGGGCTTTTGTTCCCATCTTTGAATATGGGAAACTAATTCCTCCATCTGGAGGAGGAGAAAGAGGCCTGAAAGACGTACATTAAAATGCTCAGCCATAGAAAGCCGGTCATGCCTCCCTAAAGACATAGTATGTTAGAAAGCGCATTTTCCCTTTCTCTTGAAGAGCCTCATTCACTGGGGTGGGGATGGGGCACCGTCTGCAGTTAACAGTCTGAAACTCCTTGTGTACCATACTCTTTGAATGCCACGCTGAATCAGTGTTTCGAAACTTATGGCTGGAATTTTGTTAACAAATATTTAACAAGGGGGAGAAAAACAATCCTGCAGTAGCAGGTTGTGAGTCAGACTCTAGGGCCAGCCTTTAATCCATTCCCCCAGAAGAAAAGCCCACAATGGCCACTGATTCACCAGATTGAAGGAAGCTGTTTCTGGGAGTCATGGAGGTGACCCACATGCCCTTAGTGATGGAGGAGGCTGTGTGGGTGTTTGGTCCCCTAGCATCTGTGGGTACCCACTCCTGCATCTCTCGTAGCCATGGTGACTTGGGTGCAGCAGTGAAAGAACAGGCTGAGGGCTTTCAGGTGTGTCCTCGGCTGTTGGCTCTGAATTGAGGGGGCTGACTTGTGGGGGTGGGAAGTTAGGTCCTAATATGAACTCGCAGGGGTATTTGCAATTCAAAAAAGAGCTCAGTGAAATTATTCTGGAAGTCACTTGAAGGATTCCTGAATGGCCAAGAGCTTGGGGCCAGAAGGGATAGCGGCTCCCTCTTCCTTCCCTGTGTGATGATGAGGCCTGCCATGGATGGGCAGAGATCTAGGGACTGAGTGTCTCCTCTACAGGGGCTGAGTGGTCTAGGCTGCTGGGGTGTGTACTGCTCATCTTTATACCTGGTTCCTGGCAACTTTCTCTTGCCTCTTCCTTTGGTCTTCTGGGATGAGGGGTATGGGCAGTGCCCCTGTCAGTGGGTCTAGGAGTCAGGATGCCCTGTGTTGGTGTAACTGCTGACTGTCCTCACCTGGCTGTGGTATCTGACGCTGTGGGTACTGGTCACTTTGGTCGTTGCTCTTTTGCTTGTAGAGAGGTACAAGGTTGGTAGGGTAGAGCCTGCAGCTTCTTGCACTTGTCATAGCTGTACACTTAGGATGATTTTGTCCTCTAGAAAAATGTTAGAGTAAGACAGCTAGAGTCCCCTGGAGCTGGGCAGCGGTGGCCAACGCCTTTCACCCCAGCACTCAGGAGGCAGAGGCAGGTGGATCTCTGAGTTTGAGGCCAACCCGGTCTGCAGAGGGAGTTCCAGGACAGCCAGAGCTACACAAAGAAATCCTACGGAAACAAAAAACAAAGTAAAACAAACAAAAACTAAAAAGCTATCAGGAGCCTGACAGGCTTCCCTACACCGTGCACATGACAAGAGTATTCTGGACAGCTGTGTTGCCCAAGCTCGGTCCCCAAGTCTTTCTGTGTCCCACGTCCTCCTCCTCCTCTTCATTCTCCTCTTCCTCCTCCTCCTCCTCCTCCTCCTCCTCCTCCTCCTCCTTCTCCTCCTCCTCCTTCTCAAGGTAGCAGACTTACTCTATGCACTTCACTGTGCTGTTGGGGGATCCAGTGGAGTCACAGAAACATGACAGTCCTCATGGGAGGGCAGAAAGACCAAGCTGCTAGGTTTGACTGATGGGGAGCCAAGATGAGATTCGTTAGCTCGCCTGAGATCCCGGAGGAAGTGGGTGCACAGCGGGATTGAGAGCTGAGATCCCTTTGGTAGCTGTTGGACACCTCATGGTTGTCCTGGGCATCCCTGGGTGATGGATAGCATGGCTTTTTTCCCCTCCCCATCCCGATGCTCTCCTCTGGGCAGCTGGTGACATTTTACAACTTGCCTTGGCATTCTTCTAAATAGGAATCAAATAGTCCTGGGGCTCCTATTTGAGTCCTTCTTAAATTATTTTATTAATGAGTCTAAAAACCCAAGAGGGAGCATGGTTCCATTGTCGCTGACTTGTGTCTTCTGTCTTTCTTCTCTTGCCATGGAGATGATTTTGGTTTCTCCTTTCCCGTCATCTTTGTTGTTTGTTGCCTTCTTGGGCTGGTGGCTTGTCTGGGCTGGACAGCATTTTTACTTTCTGACTTTTGGCGGTGTCTCCCAAGGGAACATTGAGCCAGTGCCTTTGGTCATTATCCCTCAATCCAGAGCACTGAAAATCCAAATAAAGTTGTGAAAAAGTCCTTTGGCAGAAAACCTGACCCAGACCAGATGAGACCAGATTTCCCATCTGTGTGGCTGTGCTGTCTGCTGTTGTGGAAGGCAGAGCATATCATTGAGGTACAGGTTGCTGTAGCAGGTACCTGAGAGAAACAGAAACAAAGAAAAGACCATTTCTGATGCATGTTTTCATAGGCCTCAGCTAGGCGTCATCTGGGTCCATTGCCCTGAGCCTTAGTTATGGCAGAAATATGGCAGCAAGAATGTGCAGCTGGAGAGGTTGCTTTCCTTGTGGTGGCCAGGAAGCAACAAAGTAGAAGAGGAAGCTTTGTCGTTCTCCAAAAACCCACCTGATAAGCCACTTCCTCCAGTCAGGTCCCACCTCCTGTGACTTTTCCCGCCTTCCATTAGTTTACTCAATATGAACCCATCAATGAGTTAATGTATTGATGAGGTCAGACCCCTCATGGACTGGACACCTCATCACCTACTGGGCACCAAGCCATCAGCACACGGACCATGGACATCAGAACTCCCCACTCCCCACAGATGTCAGATGAAGGATTTGGGGTCTATCTCGGTGGCTGTGTCCATGGTGGCTGGCTCAGGGGTTGAATTATAGCTCCACACTGCTACCTATGGCAACTTGAGGAGTTCCCCTACATTCTGGGGGACCTGAACTCAGGCCATCCAAGGACATGTGGTTTTGATGTAGAAAGGGGAAGGATTTCAGGACTTGATGTAAGAGACAGATTTGGAGGTTTAAGAAAGATATTTTAATCCAGACTTTAAGAAGGAGCGTAAGACAGTGAGAGGCACTTAGAATGTAAGACACAGAACTGGAAAGATGGCTCAGCAGTTAAGAGCTCTGACTGCTCTTCCAGAAGACCCGGGTTCAATTCCCAGCAGCTACTAACTGTCTGTAACTCCAAGATCTGACACCCTCACACAGACATACATGCAGTCAAAACTGGTGGCACACACCTTTAATCCCAGCACTTGGGAGACAGAGGCAGGCAGATCTCTGTGAGTTTAAGGCAAGCCTGGTCTACAAGAGCTAGTTCCAGGACAGGCTGCAAAGAGAAACCCTGTCTCGAAAAGCAAAACAAACAAACAAAAGCTAAAGAAAAAACAGTAAATACTTAAAAAAGAAAGTAAGGCACATCCCAGAGCATAGGTGTGGGCTTCTTCAAGGGAGAGTCTGTTTACTAAAAGACTTTTAACACAGAGAGACACACTCAGGGCAAGAGGAAGACATCCCCAGATGTGGGTCTGGACTCTTCAGGAGCTGTAGTGAAGACAGCATTAGCCTTCTGTACCACTTGGGTGGCTCTCAAGTTACCGTTCAAAGGTTACTACGAACCTTTCCCTCCCCTTTGCTTTTTGATAAGTGTGATTATAGGGTGGATCTAGACGTGCCCACAAAGAAATTATAATCCGATGAGATAGAACTTCATGAAGGGTTTCTGTGCGAAAATTGCAGGTTGACAGCTGGGACGGGGAAGAGGCTTTTCAGCAATTGTTAACTGTGCTGGCGGTCTTCCTTGCCAATGTCTCCAGGGTGTGGAGGGCTCATCCCTCAGGTCTTTCTCCCATCAATGGATGAGGCATCTAGCTGGGTTAGTTAGATGCCAGGACTGCCCTGAAGTCTCTCAAAGCCCTAGGTCAGTGCAAGCTGCTTCTCTATAGACAGAACGCGGCCAGGCTGCGGAGTGCCGCCCGCATGGGTGGGGCGGGGTGTTCACTAAAGACGCTCCTCTTTGTTCTCCATTACCCTCTTGGGCGGGTGGCATGAATGTCTGGAGCTGGAGAACATATGGCTGACCGTTGGCAAGTGCTCAGGGCACCTTGTTATGCTGGATGGTGTCATCTGGCTTTGAACCAGGCACTCACTTAAGCCCTCATTGTTGGTTAATCTCTGCCTGGGGAAACTTCACCCATTTTGCTAGGAGGAGGTGGAAAGGTGGCTTTCTGGCTGTGGCAGGGATGAGTGAAGCTGGATGGCTCCCCGCTGGCTCAGCCAGTGTCACCTTTGGATCCCAGCTGGCAGCGGGAGCCCCAGACAGTTCTGACAGGAGATATGAAGGGCTGGCCTTGGCAGTATCTGGGGCGCTGAGTCAGGAGCTCCCAAGCCCAGCTGCTTCCTACACTCTGGCTACTTGAGAGCCTTAGCTAGAAGACTCCAGCTTGTGTCATCGCACAGAGCAGGGTGGTTGCTGGCTACTATTTTGCTCCCACAGACATTGGACAATGGAGACGGTTTTGGTTGTGACAGCACAGCGGGGAGGCGTGGGTTCTCTCCACTGGGTAGAAGCCAGGTATGCTTTGCAATGCCCCACAGTGAGCCACCTCCTGCAGGTCCCAGGTCCCCAGTGTCAGCCCTGCCCTTTGAAGTTGCCGTTTGATGTCGCCCCAGAAGCGAAGTTAGAGGACTCAGACTTTGGGTCCTGGTCAGCGGAAGAATTCGTACACATTCTTCATGAGCCCTGGAGGTGAAACCAGCAGGGGCAATACAAGGTCACCAACCAACTCACCTTGTGATTCTAACCAAGCTTTGGTGAGGCTTCCATTCAGGCACTGAATGCACCTGCCTGTGGATTTCTTGCAGAGTGTTTAGTGAGCTATACAAACAGACTGTGATGGTTTTGGCTCTGGGTAAGCAGTAACTCAACATTCCTGCAGCCAGTGCGCTTGGTAACCCCATGGTTAGCAGGTGGCTACACAGCTCTTGAAAGAGGAGGTAGTTTCGTCCTTTACAGCGTGTCTCTATCTCCCTTGACCTTATTCTCCCTCTGGGTTTTGAGGAAGTCATGTAAGGAAGTTTTCTTCTTTTGGATAATCTCATACTAAAATAAAACAATTTGTATGAAAAATCATAATTGTAACTCCTTTAAAAAAAGCTTTTCAAAGATCGATATGAAGGGGCTGGAGGGGTGGCTCATTGGTTGAGTACATTTGGCTCTTTCAGAGGACTCAAGCCACCTGTAACTTCAAGTCCAGAGGATCTGATACTCTCTCTTAGCCTCTGTGGACACCTGCACTCATGTGCACATATATTCAGATAACATACATGTATATAGTTTTTAAAATGCACAAGAAAAATAGATATAAAGCTGAACATGGTCCTCTCCCTCCTTCCCTTCACCCTCTCTCCCTCCTTCCTTCCCTCTCTCCTGCCCTTCTCTCTCTCTCTCTCTCTCTCTCTCTCTCTGTCTCTCTCTCTCTCTCTCTCTCTCTCTCTCTCTCTCTCTCTCTTTCTTTCTTTCTTTCTTCCCACACGGTTTTTGTCCGGACCTCACTCTGTAGACCAGGCTGGCCTTGAACTCAGAGACCCACCTGCCTCTGCCTCCCAGCATTTGTGATTAAAAGTGTGCAACTCAATGCCCAGCTTGGCATTGCATCTTTATAATCTAGTACTTATGAGTTAGAGACAGGAGGCTCTGAAGCTCAGTGTCATCCTTAGCTACATAGCAAGTTCAAAGCCACGTTGGGCTGCATGAGATCCGGCCTCAAAAGCAGACGGGACCTGGAGAGGTGGCTCAGTGGTCAAGGGCACTGGTTGCTCTTGCGCAGGACTCAGGTTCAGTTCCCAGGTCCCACACAGTGACTCCCAGCGACCTGTAACTCCAGTTTCAGGGGATTTTTCTCCAGTGCCATTTTTTGACCTCCATCGTATGATACACAAATATACATGCAGGCAAAACACCAATATACTTAAAATAAAAATAACCTCCAAAAAAATCTGTACAAATTTTTAATACTTAAAAAAAACCGAATTGCATAAATTCGCATGAGATGAATTGAACCCCGAATCTCTGGGATAAAGTCGACTTAATCAAGGTGGATGATATTTTTGATGTGTTGTTGGATTTGTCTTGCCAGTATTTTATTGAGTATTTTTGCATCCATGCTCATGAGTGAGATTGGTCTGTGATTCTCTTTCTTGATTGAGTCATTGTGTGATTTTGGTATCAGGGTAACTGTAGCCTCATAAAAAGAGTTTGTCAATGTTCCTTCTGTTTTTATTATGTGTAACAGTTTGAAGAGTATAGGTATTAGCTCTTCTTGGAAGTTGTGGTAGAATTCTGCACTATAACCATCCAGTCCTTTGCTTTTTTTTGGTTGGGAGGGTTTTGATGACAGCTTCTATTTCCTTGTAGTTTTTAGGTCTAATTTTGCTCACCTGGTCTTGATTTAATTTTGGTATATGGTACCTATCTAAAAAACAGTCCATTTCGTTTCCATTTTCTAATTTTGTGGAGTTCAAGTTTTTGTAGTGTGACCTAATGATTCTCTGAATTTCCCTAGTTTCTGTTGTTATGTCCCCCTTTTCAATTCTGAATTTGTTAATTTGGATGTTCTCTCTCTGCCTTTTGATTAGTTTGGATAAGGGTTTGTCAATCTTGTTGATTTTTCTCAAAGAACCAGCTCTTTGCTCTTTGTATTGTTTTTCTTTTTTTCTATTTTTGTTGATTTCAGCCCCCAATTTGATTATTTGCTATCTTCTACTCCTTCTGGGTGAGGCTGCTTCTTTTTGTTCTAGAGCTTTCAGGTGTGCTCTCAAGTCAGAAATGTGACTTTCTCCAGTTTTTTTATGTGGACACTTAGTGCTATGAACGTTCCTCGTAGCACTGCTTTCATAGTGTCCCATAGGTTTGGCTATGTTGTGCCTTCATTTTTGTTGAATTCTAGGAAGTTTTTAATTTCTTTCTTTCTTTATTCCTTGACCTAGAGGTGATTTAGTAGTTCACTGTTTCATTTCCATGAGTTTGTAGGCTTTCTGAGAGTAGTATTGTTATTAAATTTTTACTTTAATCCAATAAAAAGGGGATTACTCCATTTTTTTTTAATCTGTGGAGGTTTGCTTTGTTACCGAGTATGTGATCAATTTTAGAGAAGGTTCCATGAGGTGCTGAGAAGAAGGTATATTCTTTTTTGTTTGGGTGGCATGTTCTATAGATGTCTGCTAAGTCCATTTGATTCATTACATCTGTGAGTTCTCTTGTTTCTCTGTTAAGTTTCTGTCTTGTTGATCTGTCCATTGGGGAGAGTGGAGTGTGTTGAAGTCTCCTACTATTGGTGTGTGAGGTTTGATGTGCGATTTAAGCTTTAGTAATGTTTGTTTTCCATTTGTGGGTACTTTTGTATTTGGCCATAGATGTTCAGGATGGAGACTGCATCTTGATGAACTGTTCCTGTTATGAGTATAAAGGTCCTTCTCTATGCCACCTGACTGATTTTAGTTTGAAATCTATTTTGTTAGATATTAGTATAGCCACCCCCACTTGTTTCTTAGGTCATTTGATTGGAAAACCTTCTCCCAACCCTTTACTCTGAGGTAGGGTCTATCTTTGAGGTTGAGGTATGTTTCTTGTATCCAGCAGAATGTTGGATCCTGGTTTTGTATCCATTTTCTTAACCAGTGTCTTTATATAGGTGAATTGAGTCCATTGATATTAAGTGATATTAATGATCAATGGTGGTTATTCCAGTTTATGTTTTGATAGTAGTGTTTGTGTGTTTCTCCTCTTTGGTAACACTGGTGGGGGGTTATATGTTGCCTGTGCTTTGTGAGTACAATTAACTTTCTTGAGTTGGGGCTTTTCTTCTAGGACGTTCTGTGGGACTGGGTTTGTGGGTACATAATATTTAATTACTGTTTTTGTCATGGAATATCTTGTTTTCTCCATTGATGGTGATTGAAAACTTTGCTGGGTATAGTAGTCTATTTTTGCATCCCATGGTCTCTTTGTGTCTGCAGCACATCTGTCCAGGATCTTCTGACTTTCAAAGTTTCCATTGAGAAATTGGGTGTACTTCTGCTAGGTCTACCTTTATAAGTTACTTGACCTTTTCCCTTTGCAGCTCTTAATATTTTTTTCTTTATTCTGTATGTTTTGTGCTTTGATTATCATATGTCAAGTTGAATTTTTTTTTGTTTTTTGATGGAGTCTATTTGGTGGTCTGTAATCTTCTTGTATCTTCATACGTTCTTTAGGTTGGGAAAGTTTTCTTCTATGATTTTATTGAATATATTTTCTGTGCCTTTGAGCTGTATTTCTTCTCCTTCTTCTATCCCTATTATTCTTAAGTTTGTTCTTTTCATAGTGTCCCACATTTCCTGGATGTTTTGTGTTAAGAATTTGTTGGATTTAATGTTTTCTTTGGCCAATGAATCTATTTTTTTCTATTGTATTTTCAACACCTGAGATTCTTTCTTTTATCTCATGTATTCTGTTTGTTATTCTTGTCTTTGTAGTTCCTGTTCATTTACCCAGATTTTCCATATCCAGAATTCCCTTGGTTTGTGTTTTCTTTATTACCCCTATTTCAGTCTTCAAGTCTTGACCTATTTACTTCACTTGTTTGATTGTTTTTTCTTGATTTTCTTGGGTTTCTTTGAATGATTAATTAATTTCTTCCAATTTTTTGTTTGTCTTTTCTTCTGTTTCTTTAAGGGAGTGTTTCTGTTTCCTCTTTAAAGGTATCCTTCATTTACATATAGTTGAGTTTAAAGACGTTTTCTTCTTTTTTTGTGTTAGGATGACCAAGCCTTCCTGTTTTGTTTTTGCTTGGTTCTGGTGTTACCATGTGGTTTTTTTAGGTTGTTGGAGGAATTCTTGCCTTGGTGTCTACCCATCTCTTCCTTCAAATGAGGCTTTATTTCTTTGTGTCTTGGTCCAATCTTTGGAGTGTTTGGGAGTTTTTCTTGGTCTGCTCTGTACTGTCTGTGTCTGTCTCAGAAAGCCTCTGAGGTCTCTCTAAGCCTGCTTTTTTGGTCTTCTCTCCTTGTTCGCTCTCTTGGTCCTCCCACTTGGTCCCCTTAGTGTTGTAGAAAGCTCTTGGTCCCCTCAGTATTGTAGCAAGCTCTTACTTAGTTCATAGGCTGGGTGGGGCAAGTAGCTTAGAGGGTCCAGTAGATGGAACTGGTTTTGGGGAGCCTACCTGCAGGACATTCTTCTACTGGCTGGCTAGAAAAGCCAAGGGATTTGGGGAAGCTGTTTTGTCCCACTGTGGAGGCCCTAGAGAGTGGGGTGTCCTGCTGCGTGGCTGTTCACTCACCTCTTAAGTCCCCTTAGTATTGGAGCAATCTGTGTTTCAGAGTGCAATAGAGGTTGCAGGAGTATAGGCGTGTTTGTCTCATTTTCATTCTAGTTGGTAAAAATTATCACAAAGTGATAGAGGGGCAACATTTTGAAATGTGCCATAAAGTAGGTTGAAAATCAGTACTCATTAATTATGCTTTTTAAAACAGAGTCATTTGTCCCAGGCTCGTGTAGAACTCTTTTTTTAAATTAAATTTATTCATTGTGAATGTTTTGGCTACTTGTATATATACGTACCACTTGTGTTCTTGGCGCTGTGGAGGTCAGAAGAGGCATTGGATTCCTTGGAACTGAAGTTTGTGATTGTGACCCATCATTTAGGTGCTGGGGACAGAGCCCTGATCCTCTTATGTAGCAACAAGTGCTCTAGCCCAGCCAGGGCTCTTGATATTCCTGTCTTATCCTCTCTAGTACTGATGCTTTAGGGATGTTTGATCTTTTTCTGTTATTTTTGATATTCAGATTACATTGAAACATTAAGTGGCGCTCATAGAAATGGAGCCAAAATTTAGTTCTGATTCTGCTTTTGATCTTAAGGACCTCAAATTTGCTCATCTATTATATTTCCATCTTCTCATCTGTCAAATTGGAAAAATAAAGTAACTTTTATTTATCTCTCAAAGTTGTTGAGGAAAAATAAATTTGTTTTATTGACATTTACATTAAAAGTAAGAAAATGTTATTAGTATTTTGTGTCATAATTTCTGTTGGTCTTTATATTTACAGTCAAGGGTAGTTTTTCTCTCTTTGGTGATAATGAAACTGAGCTAATAAAATATTTTAAGTTTTAATCTTAATTTTCAAATTGCCTTTTAAGTAAGCATAGTGCTTAGTTATTTTGAATAATAGTATGACTTTTTATTTTCCCTAATTCTAAACCAACTTTGTTTGGAACCTTTGTGATGCTTCATTTCCTGATGTTGCCCTTTGTCCTTCTAAATCTGGAATATGACTGAAATAGTTTTGCAGTGAACTCAGAGTAAAGTTCCTTTTCAGAATAAAAGTTTTTGCTGTATAGTAAAAGTAGGATTTAAGGATGTTTTATTTAGATAAAAAGTAATGTACTTTCTTTTATTTGGATTTTGAAAAATTGTACTGGTGGGTTTTAGCTATGTTTGTTTCAGGTCCTGGATACTTTACATCAGAAGACCTGGAGCTTGTCTTTAGGAAACGAATATTACCTCTGTGGTTTTGTCTGTGCTCATCATGTACTACTCTTTCAGAATGTTAAAATGGCATGAAAACTTTTTATTGTTGGCCTGGTCGTGGTGGCACACATCTTTAATCTGTACGTTCAGGATGCATAAACAGATCTCTGAGTTCAAGACCAGCTTGGTCTACATGGAGAGTTTCAGACGAGCCTGGCTGTCTGAAAAAATTTGGGACCCTGTCTCAAAAAAATCACGTTTTGTTAAAAATTCTTTTGATTATCTAAAGTTCCCTAGTAGTTGATAGCATATATAGCACTTAATCTATGCTTTGGAAACTGATACTTTTGCAAAGTTAACTAGTATAAGATTACTAGGTTTCTAGGTGAGCATTTTGAGTTTTTGGTCCTTGAGGGATATTCAGGTACTTCAGAAGTAGATATGGAGTTCCAAAGGGAGGTTTGTGCTAGAAATAAATATTTGAGAGTTATATTAGAAATTATCTGTACATAAGAAGAAGAGGGTAAAAGTCAGGATGTTTTGGACCTGAAGAATTTCTGTTAGCAAGAGAAAAGTCCAATATTTTCATGCATTAGACATATAATAATATATGTTTAGGAGTTTGAATGGGAGACTAAGAGTGTTGGTGCCTCAGAAAGAAGAACGGTTTATGAAATAGTCCAGAAGAGTAAAATATAGCATTCAAGAAAAGCATTTGGAAGGGTGGGTGTAGTAGTGTACATTTTGTACATTTAGTACTCAGGAGGCTGAGAAAGGAGAATTCTGAGTTCCAGAACAAAATGAAAAACTAGGGCTGAGGAGGAGGCTCAGAGTCGGACATTCTTGTTTTGGAAGTGTAGATGCTAGAGTTCTGGTATTAGTGCACATCTGTAATCACAGTTTGCTACAGTGAGATGAGATAGGAGTTGGAGACAGGTGAACCAGTTAGCCTGTGCTCAGTGGTGAGTAAGAGACCCTACCTCAAGCGAGGTGGAAGGTAAGAAACTTTATATGGATGTTTGGTACACACACACACACACACACACACACACACACACACACACACGAGTCTCTCTTTCTCACACTCAAAAAAATTACTCCTCCAAACATTGTGGAGATTGTTGGTAGTTTCAGTAAAGCAGTCTAAAAAGAGTGATAATGAAAGATGTTAAAAGTAAAAGTTCTCTACTTATTTATTCATTTAATTGTATTAGGGAATGAATCCAGGCCCTCATGCATGCTAAACAGGTGCAGTACTATTGAGCTACAAACCCCTTGTTTTTCTCAATTTTGTTATTAAATTCAGAATTATATTGATTGCCATGCTGCTTTTATCATTTAGAAAGATTTCCTTTTGTTTTTTTTCTTTTTTTTTGCATCAAACTGGTCAAGAATATTGGTCTGTCTACCACATTTTGGCATCTAGAACATTGAAATAATTTGAAATTTCCAAATATCCTTCTGTAATTCTAGAGTGTATGATGTAAGGAATTTATTGCTCTATGAATTACATTCTCATAACTTTGTGTAACAATATTGTTTACTCACAAGATGATTGAAGTAGCTAACAAGTGAATATGAATAATACAAACTTTAAAGATTCTTACTTGTAAGTTAGGCATCCCAGAAAACAACCTCTGATAGTTCTCTGAAACTGCAATTTTAGAAATAAAGCTTTGCTCAGTTATTCTGTTTACATGTTGAGTTGCCCTTGCTACAACTTCTTTTCCTTTACTGCAAAATTACATGACAAATTTTCTGTAAGGGAGTTGGTGGCGGTGGCACACACCCTTAATACAAGCCATGGGGAAAAATGCAGGTAGATCTCCAAGTTCAAGGCAAACCTGGTTCCACATAGATATAGGTCAGTCATGACACTCTGTTTAAAAAAGCCAAAAAACCTTAAGCCCTCCAAAACCACACAAAGGTTTTTTTGTTTTGTTTTGTTTTTTGAGGCAGGATTTATCAGTGATTTTGGAGCCTGTTCTGGCATTCACTCTGTAGACTAGGCTGGCCTCAAACTCAGTGATCCACTTGCCTCTGCCTCCCAAGTGCTGGGATTAAAGGTGTGCACCACCATTGCCCAACTTAACAAAAGTTTTTACTGCAAAGTAATATATTGAAATCAAGAATCCATTCTATTACAGTTCACTTTCTTGATCACAATTATTCATATCCCTGCTATATGTAAAATACACTTTTTTATCTCCATAACTTAAAACCTCCTGTATTTATGTACGTAATCTAACCAGGATCTTGTGATGACACAGACAGACATCATCAAGTCCATTTGTGACTTCTCTTGATACTAAAGTCTAATTCAGAAGACACCATCAATATATGTCCACCACAAAGCCAACACAGAGTGTTAAAACTAAAATGGGAGCGCCCCAGTAAAAATTCAGGGAAGGGAAGAATGATACGCACATAAGTAGTAGTTCATGGCAACCCTGAAAACCAAGTAATCCCTGCTCCTTCTACCTCCAGAGAAACTGCTATGGTTTTGTAGTGCCAAGGTCACTCTTTTATTTCTTCTGCGGCTGTACTCTTGGAAATTCTTACTTTTGTATAATTTTCCTTTTTGTCTTTGTTTTTTTGAATCTGAAGTGGGTATAAGAGTCTGCTCTTTAGATTTGAAAGTCATTCAAGATGATGAATGTTCTGCTAAGTCTGCTTCTGGATCTCTCTTGTCTAGTGGTGTTGTCTAATACCTCCAGTGTATACTCTATTGGAATTAAGGAAACTGCCTGTTCCTTATTTTAGTATTAAAGACTGGGTTTTTCCACCATTGAAGACTCTGAAGCTAAGACACATATGTATGGGTTTGCATATGGCTACTTTTGACTTGGGTCAGTATAATTTATAATGATAGTTTTTATCTCTAGGTCTTCTGGTGCTGTTTGCATTATGGCGTGTTTGTCACTGTTAGAATATACCATGAGATTGTTGAGTATAATTTTGTATGAAAACATTGAGATTCAGATATCAGGTTATTCCTAAACTTCAGAAAAATGATAATTGGGTCGTAGATTTTATGTGTTTGTTGTTGGCATTCAGTAGTTAACAATTTTTTGCTTGTTTTGTTTTTGCTTTTTCAAGACAAGGTTTCTCCATATCCCTGCCTGGCCTGGAACTCACTTGCCTTTGCCTCCTGAGTGCTGGGATTAAAGGTGTGTGCCACCACTGCCTGGTGTCATTTTATCTTTTTATTCAATTGGTATGTTGTTATTGTTTTGTTTATTTTTAATTTTGTTTCTTGAGGTGGGGACTCACATTGTAGCTCTTGCTTGCCTGGAACTCAGTATTAGATCACACAGTCCTCTAACCTTTGCCTCCTGAATGCTGGGATTTAAGTATAGGTGATATTGAGTTGACCGTAGCGCTCTTGAAATACTCACTATATTCGTGTGTTGTGTTAGTAAATGTACAAATAGGGAGGTAAGACCATGCTGTGGTGTTTCAGTATACTGAACTTAATCACAAGAGTAGTGACTAAGAGGTAATCCTCTGCTCTGTTGGAAAACTGGTAAGGAGAACTCTGAGTGATCATATTTTTATTGTTCTATACTGAGGAAAAATAATACAATCACTGCTGTTTCTGATTTTGGGCTCCTTTGTATGCCCCTTAACAGCAAAGTGCAGTTCATCTACAAATTTTTCCAAGCTGTAAGAGATACTATTATTTTGTATGCTAACATTTTTATAGCCTTGACTTGATGGTTCCTGACTGAACCCATCCTTTTCTTTTTTAACCTACTAAATCCCTACCCCTGCTTGCGTGCATGGTTCACAGCCAGTATGGTGTAGTAGAATGGGCACCTGTTGGATTCATGTATCTTTGCAACGCTACAGTTTTTAGTTTATGACTTTGGACAAGTTATACATTCTTTTGTAATCTCTCAAATTAGGAAAACCAAACCCTTTCTGGATAGTGTAAAGTATAAATAAGAAAATAGATTAAGACCAGACACTGGCACACTCCTTTAATCCCAGCATTTAGAGGCAGAGATGGGCGGATCACTGTGAGTTTGAGGCCAGCCTGGTCTACAGAGCAAGTTCCAGGACAGGCTCCAAAGCTACAGAGAAACCCTGTCCCAAAAAGCAAAGAAAAACAAACAAGCAAAAAAAGGATAAAGGTTAAAAATGCCTGCTGTTCCAGGCCTTTTTCAGTAAATAGAGGATACTTTTTAGTTGCAGGGTTTCTCTGTAGCTTTGGGGCCTCTCTTGAAACTTGCTCTGTAGACTAGGCTGACTTCAAACTCACAAAATCGTTTGCCTCTGTGTTCTGAGTGCTGGGATTACAGGCATGCATCACCACCGCCCAGTGAGGATACTTTTATACTTCTTAAATGAAACAGTACCTTTCTTCTTTGTGATTATTCAGTTTCCTAGGAGAATTCTGTGCTTTCCCAACACTTGGTAGTATTGATCTTTGGAGTCAGAATAAGGGCTTAAAATGTAGAGTATTGGTGTAGAATTTGAACCAGATACTAGAGAGTTGCTAAATAAAATATGAAGAGAAATGCATTAATTTTTTACTTTGTGTGTGTGTGTGTGTGTGTGTGTGATTGTTTTGTGCCTAACTTTTACCAAGAAGTAATCCTCTGCTTATTTTTCTTTTAAAGCAACTACTAAGGAGAACCCTGGGTACTTGTACTTTTGGAGTTCTAGCCCTAGTGGGTAAATAAATGAATAAATAGACAAATAACATTCTAATTTGAAACATAAAAAGCAAGTAATAAGTATTAGAAAATGTCTCATGGTACTATTCTTTGTCTAAAATATTTATATCTTCTGATTTCTCTTGTGAAGTAGATAGTGGTAATTTATAGGCTGATTTTGAACCAATATAGTAATAGAAAAACAAATCTTCAAAGGTCAGCAATTGCTATCTATTCTGGGAACATTCTTTGAGATTCTGGATTATAGCATAATGCTTTTATTTTAGGAAAACAAATAACTTTGCTAGTGATCCCTTTGCCTTAGATCAGTGCTTAAGCTATGATGTTTAATGATTAAGTGTTTATACTCCTAAATGACATGTTGAAATTTGACTGCCATAAAGAAGTGTTGAAGAGACAAAGGTGAGGGGGATGCTCAGATTACAGATGTGATCCTGTGAATGGCTATTGTTCCCACTTAGGTAATTACTTAGGTGTGAAAGCATTGCTTTTCTGACAGATAATATTGTGATGATCTTCTAATTTCAGAAAGATCCAGATTACCTGAGACTACGGTTGGACAATTTTGTTTTAAGTTATGAACAATTTTTAGATGTTGACTTTGAAAAGCTTCCTACCAGGTATGTAGAAACACTGGTTTATTACCATTGGGTGAGATTACTAATTTTTTGGCAAAAGAAATTTATTAATGTAAGACCAGCAGCTATGCTAACAGCTTGATAGGACAAGGACAGCTAGATCAGGCTGGCCTTCAACGTGAAGATCTAACCAGGAAGTTAAGGAAAATTCCAGTGAAAATTAGATGACTTTTATGGAATAATTTGATTTTTAAATAGCCGAAATTGGGGCTGGAAAGGTGGCTCAGTAGTTAAGAGCACTAACTTCTCTTCCAGAGGACCTGGGTTCAATTCCCAGCACCCTTATGGCAACTAACAACTATCTGTAACTCAAAGATCTGACGCCCTCACACAGACAAACATGCAAGCAAAATGTCAACATACATAAAATAAAAATAAATAAAATACCTGAAATTATATTAAAAGAAAAAAGCCTGAAAAAATAATGTAAAATTGCAGGCTATGACCTGAGAGCATAATCACAAATACCTAAGTTAATTTAAATAGACTAAGGATGTTTCTCTGGCCATTGCCAGTATCTTCAGAGTAGTAGTATGGTAGTATGATCCTTACTTGTGAAGTACTCTCAGTTAGTATCAATGACCTAAAATCTAACTTTCTATGCAAAACCCACATGAAGGAAGTCCAAGAAAACTATTTCTGAATGGAAAAATCTTACAGAGTTAAAATGGTTTTGAAAAGCATGGGGACCTGAATCATGTGCTTTTGGGTTTCAAATTCACACCTACACCAGTTCTCTCATCAGTGAAAGGGAGTAATTACAATACCCACCTTGTCAGACTCTAGTTATCAAATGAGATAGTGCCGGTTTGTGCTAACACAATGGTAATCACATAACCACCTCAAATCAATAAAAAATAAAATCATAAAAGGCTGCTGAAAAAAGTTTAATGTCCTCACAAAAGAGTCCTTAAGCCAAAAACAGCATTAAAGGTCAACTGTTTCCAAGTAAAATGGCTTCATGGTTAAAGCATAGGCCATGTGATCTGGCAGACCTAAATACAACCCTAGGTAGCTATGGAAAGGTGGAGAGAGAAACCCAAATCCACAAAGCTGTCCCCAGACCTCTATAAAAATATTATGGCACCCGTGTGTCCCACACATCCTAAACACACACACAAAGTTTTATTTTCCTTTTATAGGCACAATCTTACCTATATAATTTTGAGATCATTGAAGATAATATCAAAAAACACACTGTTAAATTTTTAATAGTTGGCCAGTGGTCAGTGTACTCAAATCTGAAAAACTATGGAAAATATAAAATCTCTTACATGTTTTTAAAATTCAGTATTGGGAGGTTGTTAGGGTGTTTTGTTTTGAGACAGGAGCTCTCTATGCAGTCCTGGCTTTCCTAGAACTCTCTTAGGATGGACTTGAACTCTCTCTCCATCTGCCTCTGCTCTCAAGTGCTGGCACTAAAGGCATGTTCCATCACACCTGCCAATTCAGGATTATTAATATGAACAAACACACTAGGCATTTGAGGTCTTAATGCTGGATACAAAATTTTATAATCACGTACAGAAATAAAAGCAATTACCTTTGTACAATAAAGCATCCAAAGTTCAAAGAGCTTCTCTCTGGCTGCCATTCTGGCTTTCCACTTTGGCACTTCAGTATTTCCTCAAAGAGAAGGTTCAAGACCACAGCACGTTGTTTTATTTTTCAAGTCTCTCAGCCATTGCAGTAAAACTCAAAGCAGTGGGATAAACAAGTAAGTGAAACAAATAGAACTGTCTCGGGTCAGTAAAGGTCAATTTCAGCAGCCACTCTTCTAACACATCTTCATCAGTAGTAGCTGGGCTTGCAAAGAAGTCTGTGAAATACAAAAATACCCAACGTTTTTTTGCATCCTTTTTTTTAATCCAAATATTTGTCTGCCTTGCTTACCCAATAAAAGGGATAAATTTCTAATCTGATTGGATCTCACAGAAGCTGTTTTGCACACCGCGACTAAAATCAACATAAAGTACTAAAATCTTCCAGGCATGTTCACCACCAAAACTACAATAGATGGGAAGAAAAAACTACTCCCTAGTAACGTGTTTTCTTTTAACCTTACTTAGCCCTGGATGTCCTGTAGCTAAAACTCTGTGATTCTGCCTGTGGACCAGAATTCTGCTAAGGCCAGGGTCAACCCGAAGCCGAGCCGGCAGGTGGGGGAGGCGGGACAGCGAGGACAGCACAGGCGGAGGCGGGACAGCAAGGACAGTGATGACAGCCTCAGCACAGAGGCCCCGCCCCCCGCATGCTTGCACAGCCGCAGCCGCAAAGGCTCCTGGGCTCTCTAAGCAGCCAGCGCCAGCCTGGGCACTCAGGCCGGTATTTTCCCAGCTGGACGTGAGGACCCACGTGCTGAAGTCGGGCCCCTCCCCTGCTCGGTGGGGCTGACAGAACTTCCTTCGCCTAGCCCCTGGCATTGACTCTACAGATCAGCTGAGGGCCAGGGACTCTATGGTGACATCTAGAGAGGATTTCGATTTGATTTCTTTTTGGCAATGCGATTGGTCCTGGGACACATCTCCAAGACAAAAATCTTTTCCTTTACGTGTGTTGGTGCCTTTGTACTATGTCTGTGACTATTCCAAGGATATTGCTCAACCAAAAACTTAGAATCACTTCTGTCTTTCAAAAAAAGAAGCAAAGGGCAAGACTCTGTTTTATTAGCCCCACACAACATTCATAAGGGGTTTTTTGTTTGTTTGTTTGTTCGTTTGTTTGTAAGGAGGAGAAAAGCGTAAGATTAACGATCTTTTGCATCTAAGAATTTGAAACGCTATTGTGAAAACGTTCAAGCATATACAGAACTCAATGTTATAGCTCAACTTAGTATCTGAGATACCCTGTGTGTGATTCCCATCAAGCACAATGAAGTAAATTTAGCAAAGTGAACATCCATAAGTAATCACTTAGCTTCAGAAATGATCAAAGACAGCCCTAAAGGCATAGGTCTGTGATCCCAGCACTTGGGAGATGGAGGCAGAGAGATCAGGAGTCAAAGCCGGCTTTGGCTACATAGCAGCTCTGGGGACAACCTATGCCACATGAAAAGAAAAGATGAGAGGAGAGAAAGGGAGTAAGATGGCTTGCTGGGCAAGCCTGACCTCCTGAGACAAAAGATGGAGACAAGAGGGCCAGCTAGATTGTAATAACCTGTCTACAAACAAGAGACCCTGCCTCAACAAAATGGAAGGCGAGAACCTGCTCACAAAAATTAACCTCTGGCACGCACACACACACACACACACACACACACACACACACACAATAAATAAATAAATAAATACATACATACATAAATAAATAAATAAATAAATAAATAAATATAAAGCTATGAATGCCATCATGGGAGTTTCACCCTCATGACCTTTATTTTAAAAATCAACTAATGTCCCATTTTGCTGTGTGTGGTGTGTCCTTGTGCCACGTGTGTCTGTGCATCCTCAGAGGCCAAAAGACCAATGTCTGATCCCTCCAGAGCTAGGGAGTGGTGGCTGTAAGCCTTCGGACATGGGAATCAGGGACATTTTCTGGATGAGCAGCAATGCCTAACCACTGAGTCACCTTCCACCCTCTATTTTCATCTATCACAAATCTACAAACGTTTCTTGTCAAGAACCACAGAATAAATGTTTAAGCTTTGCAGACTATACCACAGCTTGGCTATCAAAAGGTGAAAGTAGATTGTGTGATACTGTCACCAAAATGCAGAGTTCCTTTAAACTGTCACAACAAACACCAATGAGTAGAAAACAGGGATTGAGGCATTAAGCCACTTTATTTAGAAACCTTGTGATCTGAGGAGACAACAGATTAGCATCCTCTATTTGCCTCCTGATTTCCAGCCAGTTGTCTTTAATGAAATGGAAACAGAGGCAGACAACCATTTCAAAGTTTAGTCTTCCTGCTCTGATCAGGTGGTCAGCCTTGCCTCTGAGAGTCACAGTGCTGCAGCTTCTCTCTGTGTGTCTCTTGTGCTTGCTGTGCAGCTGTGCAGTGTGTTCCCAAGGTCACAAAACCTTGTATTCTTCCCCTGGATCACCAAAACAAACAAACTCTTAGTAGTGCTGAGTCAGCTATTACAATGTGTACTTGCAAACTCTTTTCTACGATATGAAGTACAAATGTGGCTTTATAAGATGTGAAAATGCCCTGTCTGTCCCTCGTCTCCCCTGTCAATGTGCAAGTGTTCAATAAAACTCAGTTTTCATTGTTTGAGAGTTTTGCTAATACTGCCATATCTGTTTATTCACTATTGCCCTGAGCTGCTTACACTCAATCATGACAGAGTTAACCTTAGGCGTTTGTTTGCCTTGGCTAGCAGGTAGCAGCTGACTATGTAGACGAGGCTGGTCTTCAATTCATAGATATCTGCATGCCTCAGTCTCAGAGTGATGGGATTAAAAACAAGCAATACCACATCCAGCTTAGCTTTCTTTAAAGATTTTATTTTATGTGACGTGTATGTCTGTGTACTTTGTATGTCTGTGTACCACATATGTTCGTGCAGTGCCTACAGAGGGCCTGGACTTACAGGCAGGTATTTGCTATCATATGTGTGCTTGGAACTGAAGCAAGATCTTCTGGGAAACAGCCATCTCTCCAAACCCACCTTCAGCTTTTCATACAAAACCACATTTTAAATTGTACTTTCTCCTTTGTCATCTAGCAAAGGTTTTTCCACTCAAGACAGCTTTATGACTGAGAACGTTTTACCTGAGCCTGGGTGAGGTGGGATTCCGCTCTGTATGCTGTGATTACAATTAATGAATAAAGAAACTGCTTTGGACCTATAGCAGGGCAGAATTTAGTTGGGTGGGGAAAACTCAACTGAATACTGGGAGAAGAAAGGAAGTGGAGACAGAGAGAAGCCATGGAGCTGATGCTGGAGACAGACGCACTGGAAGCTTGCCTTGCCAGTAGGCCACGAGCCTCATGGTAAAATATAAAATCATGGAAATTTGTTAAATTAAGATGTAAAAGCTAGCCAAGAAGAAGTTAGAGCTAATAGGCCAAGCAGTGATTTAGTTAATGTAGTTTCTGTGTGGTTATTTCAGGAGTCTGGGCAGCCAGGAAATGAACAAGCAGCCTCCTTACAACACCTGGGTATATAATTACATAAAATAGTTATACAAGTTAAACATTTACTGACGATAAATAATACTGAAATTTATTTTAAAACCTCTCTTGTATACATGATAAAATTATATCATTTTTAAAGACAAAAGCCATTTTGTATATCTTACATAATATTAAATATTAGCTGAGTATTTAATGCTGCTCAGCACATAGAATCTTCAATGTTAATTTTTGTACTTTTTTTTGAGACAGAGTTTCTCTATATAGCTCTAGCTGTCCTGGAACTAGCTCTGGAAACCAGGCTGGCCTCAGACTCACAGACATCCTCCTGCCTCTGCCTCCCAAGTGCAAGGATTAAAGACATGCACCACCAACGCTGGATTTCATATTTATTTTTACAGTTGCTTTACATTTTAATTTTATAATCATCCATTCTGAGAGTATTGATTCTCACAAATATATAGTACAAAATAGCAGAAGTGGGCTGGTAGAATGGGGGCTCAGTGCTTGCTGCACAAGTTCGAGGGCCTGACTCTGAATCCTCAGAACCTACAGAAAACCAGATGTGGTAGTGCATGCCTGTGCATCCTAGTGTCCCTGTGGAGCTGAGACTAAGGGGTGAGACAGGAGAATTTCTCTTTTTCCCCCCAAGCAGGGTTTCTCTCTGTAACAGTCCTGTGCTGTGAGAGCACATTCTGCTCCTTCAGCCAATAGCCTGTAAGATACCAGCCCACTTGGCCATAGTCTCTTATACTCTAAAAGCAGCAGTGAATGTGCGCCTGCTCTCTTGCTTCTGGCTGCTAGGCTCTGTTCCTGTTCATGCAGAGGCCTGTTATATAGGACAATGACCTGTAAGTTTTTCCCTTAAATAAATAACCCTTTTACTATTCATAATTCTGAACTGGTGTGGGATGGTTTTGTGACTATGTCATCAGTCCTGGCTGCCCTGGAACTCAATTTGTACACCGGGCTGGCCGTCAACTCATAGAGATCTTCCCATCTCTGCCTCCCAAGTGCTGGGATAAAAGGAGTGTACCACCACCTCCAGCTGACAAAAGAATTTCTTAAAGCTAGATGGCCAGTTAGCCTGGGGTACACAGCAGAGAGAAAACATCAAGATACCCCGTATCAAACAAGATGAAAAGAGAAGACAGACACTCAAAGTTCTCTGACCTCTACGAGAATGCCATGGCATATGTAAGGATACACACACACACACACACACACACACACACACACACACACACACATTTGAAATGGCAGAAGTATGTTTACAAGCCTTTTAAAATTTGTTGAAAATTCTGCCCTAATTCTAATTCAAAATTCCTTTCATGATTTTTTTTTTTTGAGACTGGGTTTCACACATACAAGGCTGACCTCAAACTAGCTAATAATAACTTTGGATACCTAATCTTCCACCTCCTGAGTGCTAGGATTATGAGAGTGCTCTACTAAGTCTAGTTTACATGGTGTTGGAATTGAACCTGAGGCTTCGTGCGTGCTAGGCAAGCATGTTATACCAACTGAGCCAAATCTCCAATCTCCATTTAATTGTTTTCTAAAATGAAACTCAGATCATAGCCCAAACAGTAAATTTTAAAATTGTATGTCTTTGCTTACTTATTAGTGAGGGGGATCATAGTGTAGTGAAATTTTGTTTGTGTTTTAAGAAGTAAAATTTTCCTGAAGATTAGAGTACAGAGCTAAACCACTAGAGGCCAGGGAATGGTTGGCATACAACAACTTTATTTTTTTTTACTCCAATAGATAATTTTAATACAATAACATAGTAGGAAATTTTCATAATTTGTCAAAACAAGAATCATGACACCTCACTGCATTCCAGCAACTTCAGTAATCAAAATCAAAAATGAGTCTAAAGTACATATAAAGAACTCTTAATAGCCAAATGTAATTCATTTTGAGGAAATAGAGACAATTCATATTGTCACCACCTTAAGGTTGATTTATCCTAATTATAACCATATAATTATATATAATTAATGCAGTTTTAATCTCCATAAGAGACTAATATTATGAATTCTACTAAGAGTCTCTGAATTAAAAGAAGAAAACATTTCAGTATCAAAAGTACAGTCAAACACAAAACTTTGAATTTTATAACACAAATAGTCAGAAGGAAAATTTTAAATTTAAGTTCCAGGGCAGTCAAGTTTATCATCATACACAAAGAGTTCCTGTCACAGGGGAGGTGGAGACAGAAGTGATATGACTAGGCAGAGAGGAATATAAGACTGGACAAGTGTGAGGAGCAGTGTAGTCTGAAGTCTGGTGGAGACATGCAGTCTGGAGATGCAGTCAGGATTGCCCCTTAGGTCTGAGCATTGGTAGCAGTAAAAGAAGTCTCTAGTGGCTGGTGCTTTGCTTCTCTGATCTTCAGCGTTAACTCCTATATCTGTATCTGGGTTTTTATTATTAATACTAATTAGAATTCATGATATAGCTGTGGGAACTGTGTGTAGGTCCCAGGGATCAAATTCAAATCACCAGGCTTTTATCCACTGAGACATCTTGCTGGCCTCTAAACAACAAATTTTTAAAATTTATTTTATGTACATTGGTGTTTTTCTTGTGTGTATGTCTGTATAAAGGTGTTGGGTTCCCTGGAGCTGGAGTGATAGACAGTTGTGAGCTGCCATGTGGGTGCTGGGAAATGAGCTCAGGTCCTCTAAACAGCAATTTTTAAAATCAACATTCTAGCATGATACAGTCCAATGATACAATTTGATACTTGCATGCTAAGGAATGATGACAGAAAAATATTAAAAGTCTTTGTTTTTCAAAATTCAATTATTATGTCTCTGTAAAAAGCAGAAAACTTTGTGCATACAGTAAAAGCACACAATTCGTAACACACGGCAGTCTTGGACCTGAGCTATAGTAGTTCAGAAACATTCACCCACATCATGTGGAGTGCCGGCGTCCCAGAGAAGTGTAACTTGTGAATTCAGAACCAAGACTGCAGGGAAGACATGCAGCACAGAAACATCTCAGATTAATTGTGCATTTGATTTACAATTGTCTTTTGGGAGTAATGTGTCCAGAAACATTTTACAGTTATTAATTATGATGTCATGACTCAAACATTAGGAAGCTGGGGCCCACAGGCTTATCGTGTCACCTGCCACGTCAGAGTTTGGGAGAAAGGGCTGCAAGTATAGCTCAGTGGTAGAACATGTCAGGTAACATACCTTGGGGTTTGTTCTGCAGCAATGGTTGGGGAGATTACTAAGGAGAAAAAAACACTCTTTCTAGGAGATGCCACACTGTAGTCATTAGCAACTCTATTCTTCTAGTTGCTGTGTTCAAGAATCTAAAAAGTACCCTTATCCGGTTGTTGGTGGTTCACACCTTTAATCCCAGCACTTGGGAGATAGAGGCAGGAGGATCTCAGTGAGTTTGAGGCCAACCTGGTCTACAAAGAGAGTTCCAGGACAACCAAGACTGTTACACAGAGAAAGCCTGTCTCTAAAAACAAACAAACAAAACTTTATTTTTTTTTAAAATTACCTTTCTCATATACTCAAATCCAATTGTTAGTGTGCATCTTCATAATACATCTGGAATCTAACCATTTCTCCATTCCTACACAACTGCTACCACCTGTAGGTAAGTTACACTGTCTTTTCTGGATTGCTGTAATAGCCTTCCTACACATCTAATTGCCTCTGGTTATACCCCCACTTCTACCCACTCTATCCATTGGATTATTCTCAACATGGCCAAGAGATCCTCCCAGGACCCACACGGTGGCTCACAACTGACTATAACTCTAATCCCAGGGATTCTAATGTCCTCTTCTTGCCTCTCTGTATACCTGGCACACATAGAACACAGATGCAACACCCACATATTGTAGTATCTTGAGCTTTGTTTTCTGGGTCTTTTGTTGGTAGTTTTGTTTTGTTTTTCAAGACAGGGTTTCTCTGTGTAGCCCTGGATGTCCTGTAGCGAAAACTCTGTAATTCTGCCTGTGGACCAGGCTGACCTATAACTCAGAGAGCAACCTACCTCTGTCTCCTGAGTGCTGGAATTAAAGGTTTGCACCATCATGCCCAGCTATAAAATAATTTTTAGAAGTTATTAAATGCTGAACTTTGACCCAGTAGGACTGAAGACAGCAGCTTCACAACCACACAGGCTCCAGGAGGTACCAGTGCTACGGAGTAACAGATTGTACATTACGCCTCCTACAGTTCAAAAAGATGCATTTTGTTTTGATTTGAAGTGATATTTATGGAGTAGCATGTATTGTCTACTTATTCTCATTTCTTTCCCTTGTGACTAGTAATACATATATCGAATAATGTGTGGATGTGACATAAAACCAAACCAATTGCTATGTCATTGACTTCTCATTGAAGTTACAGCAAAAAAAATACCACAGATACATCATCTACGATTCCATGTGATAGTCCCTACTGATACTGAAGGAAGGAAATATTTTACTTTGGTGTCTATATCCAGGACTTCAGAAACTATTTGATTCTAGATAAAGTCATGAAGGATCAATACATTTGGCCCATGTGGCTAGTCCCACCTTTATTTTATCCTGTGAGTTTCAAGCTGTGTACTAAAGAAGAAAAGAGGAGTTTTCATATTCTCTTTGAGGAGTCTATTGTTAGTAGGAACCCGAGCTACTTCTTAAGTTCCATACATTCTTCTGTCTTTAGAAGGTATCCAGGTATCAGGATGCTGACAATAGGGTTCCTTCATTAAGGCCTATGACTTTTCTAAGAAGTTGGCATGAGCTTTGGTCTCCTGAGAATGCCCCTCAGTATGGCATGTGCCTATCCCAGCTGTTAGGCTGCATGTCCCCATTTCCTGGTTTTCCTCAAGGAAAACAAATTCACTACCCTGAGAACACATTTTCCTAGTAAGTCTGAGATCTAGCAGCTTCTTAAACAGCCTGGACATTTATACTGAAAATATATTTGGAGCCCTATTTTCATTGACCAGAGGCGTCCACTCATGCAGGTGAGAGGGAAAAAAGGAGGGCCAGGAGTAGAGGTGCACATCTGTAATCCTGACACTCCTGCAGGTGAGGGAGACAGAGAAGGTCAGGTGCAGTGGTGCACATCTGTAATAATGACCCTCCTGCAGCTGAGAGGGAGACAGGGAAGGGCAGGTGCAGTGGTGCACATCTGTAATCATGACACTCTTGCAGGTGAGAGGGAGACAGGGAAGGGTAAGTGCAATGGTGCAAAACTGTACAGGGGTGCAAATCTGTAATGCTGACACTCCTGTAGGTGAGAGGCAGACAAGGAAGACCAGGTGCAGTGGTTCACATCTGTAAACCGACACTTCTGCAGGTGAGATGGAGACAGGGAAGGTGAGGTGCAGTGGTGAACATCTGTAATCCCAAACTCCTGCAGGTGACATGGAGAAAGGGAAGGCCAGGTGCAGTGTTGCACATTTGTAATCATGACACTCCTGCAGCAGAGAGAAAAGGAAGGCCAGGTGCAGTGGTGAACATCTGTAATCCCGACACTCCTTCAGGTGAGAGGGAGACAGGGAAGGCCAGGAGCTGTGGTGCACATCTGTAGTCCCATAAAACCTGCAGGTGAGAAGGAGACAGGGAAAGCCAGGTGCAGTGGTGCACAACTGTAATCCTGACACTCCTGCAGATAAAAGGGAGAAAGGGAAGGGCAGGTACAGTGGTGCAATCTATAATTCCATACTCCTACAGGTGAGGCCGAGACAGGAAAGCCAGGTGCTGTTTTTCACATTCGTAATCACGACACTCCTGCAGGTGAAATGGGACAAGGCCTGGGGCAGTGGTGCACATCTCTAATATTTACACTCCTGTAGGTGAGAGAGAGACTGGGAAGGCCAGGTGTGGTGTGGGAGAATTGTCTGTATTCTGTCAATCATATTTTAATAAAATGCTGATTGGCCAGGCAGGCAGTATAGGCGGGAAAGCCAGACAGGAAATAGGGGTGGAGTAAAGAGACTAGGAGTATTCTGGGAAGCAGGAAGCTGCCAGTTCTGCCCAGACCACCGGAGAGGAAAGATGTAAGCTGCCCAGCTGAGAAAGGTACTGAGCTGTGTGGCTAACGTAGATAAGGATAATGGGGTAACATAAGTTATAAGAGTTAACAAGAAGCCTGACCTAATGGGCCAATCAGCTTTATAACTTATAGAGACCTCTGTGTGATTGATTTTCTCTGGAATTTGCCAGCTGTGGGGTACCGGGCGGGACAGAAACCCCAACAAGCCGGCCCATCATGTTACATATGGCGCCCATGTGGATAACTGCATCCACAGAAAGCCTGAGAAAGCTTGGGAAAGAATAGAGTAAAGCATGTTTTCTTGGTAGCAGCAATTTCTCGGGTCTGCTCTGCTTGCTAGAGGCAAGCAAATGCTCTCATCTAAGAGAGGCTTCCTGACTCAGCTTTAGCTGCAAAACTTTGTACCTCCTTTAAGAGGTCCTGCCGTGAAACACTTAAACGGTGTTGATGAAAAGCTGAATGCATGCTTTTCGGGTTTTAGCCGTAGCGGGAAAAAAGCTGCGCTGTTTTAAAATGCCGGCTTTCTGGGCTGTCCTGCCAGGGCAATCTCTGACTCTTTCAGGCAGGCAGTCTGACTGAGTGTGGTCTGTGAGCAGAATGCTGCAGCTTGCTTACTAGCAAGGACCTTGAAACGCCATAGAGTTGTGGGAGTGAACACAGCTCTGGCTGGTATCTCAGCCATGAGGCTGGAAAGCTAAGGAATGGGCTGGATCTAACTGTCAAAGCTACGGCTTTAGTCCTACCCATTAAAGACTTGTGTGGTCAGAAAAAGAGAGATATACAGTAAAGAGAGATTCAAAGAGGAAGAAAACCTCTACATGGTTTACAGTGTGTTAAAAACTATATGCAGGCTAAAGGTTAAAGTCATTAAAAATAAAAAAGAAAGAAAGGGAGATATAGGGTGTGGTGGTACACACCTTTAATCCCAATGCCTGTGAGGCAGAGGCATATTGACCTCTGTGACTTCAAGGGACAGAGGTAGAGATTGACCTCTGTGAGTTCAAAGTGTGGTAGCACACGCCTTTAATCCCAATGCCTGGGAGGCAGAGACAGACAGAGCTCTGTGAGTTCAAGGTGTGGTAGCAAACACCTTTAATCCCAGCACTGGGGAGGCAGAGACAGAGGGATCTCTGTGAGTTCAAGGACAGCCTGGTATACAGAGTTATTCCAGGACAAAGATATATACAGAGAACCTGTCTCAAAAAGCCAAAAGTAAAAGTAAAAATAAAAGAAATAGAGGTTAAAATAAAGCCACATAAAGATGGAAAACACACAGAGAATATTGATACTGTATGTTATTATGCTCTCTTTGAATTGTTTGAGTGCTGAGGAAGGAGCAACAGCTGCTACAAGACTTTTGTTTATAAATGCTGCTGAACTAACCCAAGATAGGTATTTTGAAAATACCTTGGCCTCAAAACTGAAGTCAAAAGGTATGTTACTTTGTTTCTCTCCATTCAGTTTGATGTTAGCTGTCAGCTTGCTGTATATTGCTTTTATTATATTTAGGTATGATCCTTGTATCCCCAGTTTCTTCAACACCTTTATCATAAATGGGTGTTGAATTTTGTCAAATGCTTTTTCAGCATCCGATGAAATGATCATATGGTTTTTTTCTTTCAGTTTATTTATATGATGGAATACATTGATAGATTTGCATATGTTGAACCAGCCCTGCATCTCTGGGATGAAGCCTACTTGATCATAATGGATAATTTTTCTAATGTGTTCTTGGATTCGGTTTGCCAGTATTTTATTGAGAATTGTCGCGTAGATGTTCCTGAGTGAGATTGGCCTGTAATTCTCTTTCTTGGTTGTGTCTTTGTGTGGTTTTGGTATCAGAGTAACTGTAGCTTCATAAAGGAGTTTGGCAATGACTCTTCTGTTTCTATATTGTGAAATACATTAAAGAGTATAAGTATCAGCTGGTCTACTTATGGTAATTGGAGGCTATCATGGGCATCATATTAGCCGTGCCTCAAAAACAAGAATTGGGGGACAATGACACTTTCCTGCTTCCCTATCTTCTACTCTCTTTGTCTTTGAAAGCAACAGACTGTGCAACCCAAAGAAATATAGGAGCCATAAGAAAGAACAAATGGGTTCCTTGAATGTGTCAGTAGGCAGCTAATCAGTAAACTAAATCTGTTTTCTTGTTTGGTGAGCTAAATATGGAAGGGTTTTCTTCCTGTCATGAAAATCAAAATCAATGTAAATCTAATTAAAATAAATTTATCTGTATCTTCAAAAGAAATTTAAAATCTTAAAAAAATTTTGTATGCTTGCATGTTTTTATGTGTGGGATGTACACATATGTACAGGTGTGTGTACATGTATGTGTGTGCATGTGCATGTGTGTGTTTGTTTATATGTGTGTATGCATGTGTGTGAGAGCGTGTATGTGAGTGTGTTTGTGTGTTTTTGTGTGTATGTGCATGTGCGCATGTGTGTATCTGGCTTTGGAGGTGATTGTATCAGGACCCCATCACTGCATTTGGCCCAGTGTGCGCTTTAGTGTTCCTCTGCTGCCCCGTCACAGCATTCCCATTGGCTGGCACAATAGACACAACATAGAGAGATGATGAGATTTCCTTAGAAAACATGAGAAATCTGACTAAGGGGAAGGCTGAATTACAATTTTTTACTGAATTTCTTTCCTTCCATGGCCGCATTTTCTCTGGTGTGCTTATATTACCTTCTGCTGAGGTACTAAGGCTGATTCCTACTTTCAACCAGAAGAAAGAAGTTTTTATTTATTTCTTTGTTCTCCCCTTTGGAGAATGTTTTATTACCAGTGGGAACTGAGGTCCTATTAGGAACCAGGAGAATGAATAAAATGTGTCTTTCATGTCACAGACAGTGACTTGGGGATCATCTTAGGCTTGCTAGAGGTAGGCTTATGAACATTTCTTACTAGTTGCTGTTCCTCTTGGTTCCTGGTTCAGGAACAAGTCCGAATTATTCCATTTCATAAAGAACCATTTGCAGTGAGTCAAATTCATGTTGATTTTTCCCACCAATGCCAAAACAGCTTTTCAGGGGGCATGGAGCTCATATAGGCAGCGGTAGTGTACCCCTTTGGTCCCAGGATTGGGAAGCAGAAGAAGAGCCATAACTCTGAGTAATTGGTAGATTGGCCTGCCTCAGGCACACCCTGTGCTGAAGCAGATGTAGATCTTTCCTGCAGCGTCCCCAGGTGTCATCTTATTGAAAGCATGACAGAACTCCATACCAGAGTATTCTATAGTGGTCTCCAAGGCGAAGCCCTTCTCCTGGTTGGAGCCTGAGATTTCCCTGACATATCAGTGGCAGGCTTAGGAACTGGGGCTGTGTTCACCACCTCCTCTTCTTCCTCATAACTGAGACAGGCTGGGAAAGAGATGAGCCTCCCAGAGGAAAGACTGTGAGCATGGTCTCCTCACAGAGCACAGCCCTTACCGAGACTGGCAGACCCTGCGCCCACAGTAAGTCTCTGGTGGTAATTACTTTTGGAGGTCCAGATACCTGGATACTCATACCAGGAGATGAACTCCTGTTCCTGTTACCAGTTTGTCAAGCTGTCCCTGAACAGGTGTTGGCAGCTGGCAGACTATCTATCTGGAGGAGGCTCAGCACTTACCATAGTAAGCATAGGAAGAGAATGAGGCTGGTGCCCAGTGACCTTGCCTGTAAGTCTCGACCCCAGTGGCAAACCTCTGTCTCCAAAAATATTTACATGACGATTCATAACAGTAGCCAAATTACAGTTATGAAGTAGTAATGAAAATAATTTTATAGTTGGGGGTTCACTGCAACCTGAAGAGTTGTATTAAACGGTCACAGTGTCTGCAAGGTTGAGAATCACTGGGTTTAGGCTCGTGCTGATCAGGTTTTGTCAACTTGACACAAACTAGGGTCACCTGAGAAACCTCAGCTGAAGAATTAACTACATTAAATTGCATGTGGTCCTGTCTGTGAGGCACTTTCTCAATTGCTAGTTGATGTGTTAGGGCCCAGCCCACTGAGGGTAGTGGCATCCCTGAGCAGGTGAGCCTGGGCTGTCTAAGAAAGCAGGCCGAGCAAGCCTGCAGGAGGATGCAAGTAAGCAGCCCTCCTCCGTAGTCTCTGCTTAAGTCTCGTGCTCTTTTAAAATCCAGCTAGAGTTCCTGTCCTGACGTCGTTTCATGATAAACTGTACCTTCAGAGTGGTCATGTAAGTCAGACCTTTTCTCTTCCATATTGTTTTTGATCAGCCATGAAAAGCAAGAAAAGACAGAATCTCTAGGTCTGGGAATTGAACCCACGGCCTTGTGGATGCTGGGCAAACACTGTACCCATGAACTCCCAGCTCTAGTCTTGGTTTCCCACCCAGAGAAATGCTTGCTGTTTCCAGTGTCGTCCTCGTCTGCTTTTAAATCCTTTGTTCTAGGACCAGGCACCCCTTTCTCCTCTAGATAAAGATGTACTTAGTGGGAACAACACAGGCTGTTGGTCTAAAACAAAGGGCCAAGTATCTAAGGAAAATGATGGGTGGGTTTTTTTTTGTCCATGGTGAGAGTAAAGGCAAAGAGACCTGAGGAGGAAATGGAAGCTGGCTTGTGCTGCCGAGGTAAAGCCACACAGGTTTCTCTCTTTCCTCTTGATGTCAATACCACCCAGGTGCAGCCAAGACCAAGCGTGGCTGACCAGTTTCAAAGGCTCATTTTCTAAGGAGGTTGTAACTTGTGTTTAGAAACAGGATTGGTAGGTGAACATGGGAAGCTGCTTCATTCCTGGGACTGCTAGGAGGGAGATGAGAGGTCTCCTCTGTCTGGAGCCAGGGGAGCATCCTGACATAGAAACTCGGCTCTGGTCAGCTGGTCATAGCATCCTCACTGTTCGCTGCCTCCCTTCCACCTCCAAGGTGTCTAGACCGCTGCCTTGACAACTTGTCCCCGTGTGTGTTTTAACTTGGTCTTGGCCACCCATTGCAGGATGCCTGTCAGGAAAGGGGAGGCCCAGAGAGCCTCTTTATGTGCAAATATTAAAAATAGAGAGACTTTATTTCTTTTTCTTTTGGACAGTTTACAAGAGATTAAAATACACGTGTTTTTGACTAGGTATCTGAAGCATTCTGGTATTATTTTAAATTTACTTTCAATTAGCATGCAAAGTCTCTTGGCAAGTTGATACCTACTGTGTGTGTGTGTGCATGTGTGTGTGTGTGTGTGTCTGTTGGTTGATTCAGACCTACTGTGTGTGTGTGTGTGTGTGTGTGTGTGTGTGTGTGTTGGTTGATTGGTCCTCTTTCCCTGCCCACTGCCCCTTTCTACTTGTACGTTTCCACCCCAGCCATCTGTTTTCCATCTTTCCATTTTAGCTTATCTGCTATCCTCTCCCTCTCCCTGTTCCATAAAGCTTCTTTCCCCCTCTTATGGTTTCCTTTTTATTGTACTGCCTGTATCTGCACTCACTTTCACATTTCAAAAATTTCTAATTTCAAAAATTAGAATCTAGGATCCACATATGGAAGAGTATTGCAGTATGTGTCATTTAATATAATTTCCAGACCAACCCATTTTCCTGACAAAAAAATCATAATCTCTTTTTTTCCTTATGGCTGAATAAATTTCTGTTGTGTAATTGCCACATTTTCCCACATTTTTTTATCCAGTCATCTGGTGATGGGCATCGAGGTAGGTTCCATTTCTTTCTGTGGTGGCTTTTAAGTGGGAGTGATTTTTGTTACCAAGAGATAATTGCCAGTGGCTAGAGACATTCTCACTGTCATTGTGGGGAAGGTGTATTAGCTGGCATTTCATGTGTGAAAGCATGGGACACAGCTCAGCGTCCTGTGATGCACAGGACAGACACATGCATGAAGGGGTTGGCCGTGCTGAAATGTCCCTGGTGCTGAGGCTAGGAAGATGCTGGGATTGTTGAGTTGCTGGGGCGCATGTCCCCTGACTGCAGTGCTGGCGAGTGAGTGTGTGTTCTGACTGGGAGGCCAGTGAACTCACTGGGGGATGAAAATTCTCGGTGGGCAGCAGGCAGTGCTTTTGGTAAGTGTTGCAGAGGACCCGGGACCCTGGCATGTCATTAACCAACCAAATGACAATGGACAAGTCGCATGACCTTCTGACCATCTGGGGCCTAGATTGTGACCAAAGGGAATTGAAGCCTCTGGCAGGAGGGTCAGGGCCTAGTTCCTAGAGCCGGTGGCTGGCTGTCCCTGGATCAGCAGTGACACCAGAAGGCAGTTGCCCTGGCTGCTGGAGGCAAGTTTGTATGGCTCTGGAAAGTGCAATAATGTAGGTGTAAGTAATATAATCTTACAGCTTCGTACACGGAACATTGTGTACAGCCACTGTTGGGCAGGAGGCCCCGGGTGGTGTTCCCAGACCCCTGTTCCCTGCAATCTGACTCAAGCCCTTTCTGTGTCACCAGGGATCCCTCAGTGCTCCATCTTGTCAGATCTAGGTGAGGCACAGGACCCCAGGAGTGTCAAGGCATATGTTGGTTAGGTTGATTTTTATTTTTATTTTTTTGCCAACTTGACACAAACTAGAGTCATTAGGGAAGAGAGAAAGCCTCAATAGAGAAAATGCCCCCATCAAATCAGGTCTATAGGCAAGTCTGGGGTATTTTCATGATTCATGATTGACATGGGAGGGCCCAGCCCACTATGGGCCATGCCACCTTGAGCAAGTGTGCTGGGTTGTATAAAATGCAAACTGAGAGAACCTTGTAGAATGAGCCATTTAAGTGCCATTCCTCTATGGCCTCTGCCTAGGGTCCTGTCCCGAGTTTCCTCACTGATGGGCTGTGACCTTGGCAGTGTAAGCCACATAGACCCTTTCCTCTCTGTGTTGCTTTTAATGCTGCTCTTTACACAGCAGTAGAAATCTAGACTAGAACCTCTGGCTAGAGATGAAGGCCTCAAACCACACTCTGAGGGGCCATACTGGGGGCTCCGGTACCTCTTGGCAGGGTCTTGCACGGGGATGCTTACTTGATTTGTAACCCTGTGTGCTGGGTACCATTGCAGAGGGAGGCGATTCAGACACTGGGACAGGGCTAGTTTCTACATGAGTTAGGCTGGGCAGCACTTTGGGTCATGAAAGTTCACAGTTCTTACTACGTGGAAGACAGAGGAAGGGATGAAGTGGGTTTCCTGGCAGAGTCAAGACGGCCCCAGTGTTGGCCCTGTCTCATCTGGGAGTCACTTACAGTCATGGGCCCCCGTACTCCTTGAGTACCCAGAAATTGAAAGGTGCCCTTGCTCAAGTCTGAGCGCTAAAGTCTTACCCTCTGGCTTATGACCAAATGCTTGGCAGTCCTAAGTTAGACTCCTTCCACCTGCAGCAGGAAGCGGGAAAGTCTCGCCATGCCCCTCATGTGGCTGAGCTGTGAATAAATGGTCTCAAGGTAATTACCGGCCAGCTTATTTGACTGTGAAGATCGGAGGGACTGAGGACAGCAGCCATATGCTGGTTTAAGGTACAGAGCAATAAAAATGCACTTAGGTAGCCCCGAGATGGTACAAACTGAAAACTGAAAGTGAGGGCTCACTTTGGAGGAATGAAGGTGCTGGCACTGCCCACCCCATCAGAGTTTATAACCAGTGGTGAAGTAGCCGACCTGGCTGTGGGAGCTGTGACCTGACTAACCTACCCCTTCTTGCCCCTTGGCCCTGAGGAATGCTTACGAAAGGGATGTTCTGGGGGAAAAAATGGCTTCTGGAAGGTTTGCGGAATGAAGCTGGGATAGGATATTTGTTTTCTTCTGTGACCCATGGCCAGTCCCATGTGGCATTGTCTGACTTCTCAGTCCTGGGCAGAATCCTGACTCAGGTGTGAATGATTCAAGCCACCTTCCATGAAACAGTCTGTCTCCAGACATTTCACTGTCACCTGGGTCTGTGGGTAGGCAATGTACCTGGTGCTCTCCAAGGCAGAATGCACGGACTTCTGAGTGGGACTGTCATTCTCACTTTGTCCCCATGTCGCTGAATAGCAGAGTAGAGAAGGCATAGCTTTGCTGCGTATTTCTGGGTACCATCTAGAAGACATAGCATGTGTTGCCACTACTTCCTGCTATTGTCATGGAGTTCCAGTCCCATCATTGCCTGCGGTTGGTTTTTGTGCAGCTGCTCTCCCCCCGGCCCCCCTCCCCACCACTCCATGCTCTTTCATGAAAGGAAAGGAAAAAGAGAACCAAGAGCAGGCATCTTCCACACCGCCCACACCCCACACCAGCTTCACTAGCCTCCCCCACCTTCCACAAGCCTACAGCTCTTCTCACTCATTCCTTCCTCTCCCCCTCCCCTTCCCCTTGGGCACTTCCTACCAGGTAACCCTGTGGCTCATCTGCCCCCAGCTGGATGAGGCCATCTTGAGGGCACCCATGTTAGGCTTCTTCTTGGCATCCTGACACCTCACCTGGCACACACGGCACTGCAGATATTTGTTGAATTAATGAGTGACATTTCTAATTAGAGTTCCTTTGAGTTTAGGTTGCTGATTAGAATCTTTAAGCACTTTATGCCAGGTAGTTTTTAATTGTGAATGTTTGTATCTGTAGTCAGCTGCAGTAGTTATGGAGCAAACTTAACTTACCGTATTTCAAGACCCTGCGGGCCCAGGGGGAGCATGGGTTCTGAGAGGGAAATGCAATTTGTTTCTGCTAAATCTTCCTTTAACCTCTTAGTAAGAGGGTGTTGGCTATTAATCTCTTCCATCTGTTCAAACTCAGACTGCAGGTGCTGCTGGAGGGGTTTGCAGCTGATGACGCCCTTGGGCCCCGTGAGCTGTGGTGTGAGTTGAGTGTGCGACTGAATGTGAAGGCTAAAGGCCATGAGTACAAGAGGTTCACCAACAAAGGGCACAGTTGGAGGGACCCCCACCCCCAGAGCCTGATGGTACAGGGGGAGGGACTGGGGAAGAGCAGTCAGACCTCCTGGAGCAGAAGCAGGCAGATAAGGATGAGGGCTGTGGGCCTCTCGGAGACCTTCTCCACAGACTGCCTTCTGGTATGCGACTGTAGATAGTGTTAGAGTCCTGGAGCAATTAGCTGATCGCAGAATGCCACTCAAGCTTGCTAATATCATAGCAAAGCAAAACAAGCCAAGATGCTGCCCAGAGTTGGCTCTCAGAAGCAGCAGATGGCCCCCTCTGTCCCATCCTGCATGCTCCCACCTCAAAGATTGGTGGCACAGCCCTGAGCTGCCCATAGCTGGGATCACAGAGGGAGCCTAGGGCAGTGCCACCTGTGCCAGCTCACGTGAGTGAACGTGGGAGAGGAGCCTTGCTGTCTGTCTTTGAGCCATCTCTGCAGCAGGAGCAGCATAGGGGCACTCTGTTAGGGTGTGCTGTGGAAGGGGACACCCCCAGCAGCCAGATTGTGCTTAATCCATCGCTGCAATGCTCCCTTGACTCCTCAATTCCTGCTAATGAGCTTGGTGAAGCTGCTGAGTGGTGTGGGCACTCTGCCCACTTCAGCCGCCAGCCCACACAAGGCGGGTCCAAGTCCATGCTCAGATCTTTGTGCTGGCTGACCTCAGAACAGGCCCATCTCATTAGTTTCATGAGGAAGGAGCCGGGTGGCAACAAAGACCAGAGAGAGAACCCAGAAACCAGAGACGTAGAGGTTGTCCACAGGCAGGGCCAGGCTGAAGTGGGAAAGGGCTTTTGTTCCCATCTTTGAATATGGGAAACTAATTCCTCCATCTGGAGGAGGAGAAAGAGGCCTGAAAGACGTACATTAAAATACTCAGCCATAGAAAGCCGGTCATGCCTCCCTAAAGACATAGTATGTTAGAAAGCGCGTTTTCCCTTTCTCTTGAAGAGCCTCATTCACTGGGGTGGGGATGGGGCACCGTCTGCAGTTAACAGTCTGAAACTCCTTGTGTACCACACTCTTTGAATGCCACGCTGAATCAGTGTTTCGAAACTTATGGCTGGAATTTTGTTAACAAATATTTAACAAGGGGGAGAAAAACAATCCTGCAGTAGCAGGTTGTGAGTCAGACTCTAGGGCCAGCCTTTAATCCATTCCCCCAGAAGAAAAGCCCACAATGGCCGCTGATTCACCAGATTGAAGGAGGCTGTTTCTGGGAGTCATGGAGGTGACCCACATGCCCTTAGTGATGAAGGAGGCTGTGTGGGTGTTTGGTCCCCTAGCATCTGTGGTTACCCACTCCTGCATCTCTCGTAGCCATGGTGACTTGGGTGCAGCAGTGAAAGAACAGGCTGAGGGCTTTCAGGTGTGTCCTCGGCTGTTGGCTCTGAATTGAGGGGGCTGACTTGTGGGGGTGGGAAGTTAGGGCCTAAAATGGACTCTCAGGGGTATTTGCAATTCAAAAAAGAGCTCAGTGAAATTATTCTGGAAGTCACTTGAAGGATTCCTGAATGGCCAAGAGCTTGGGGCCAGAAGGGATAGCGGCTCCCTCTTCCTTCCCTGTGTGATGATGAGGCCTGCCATGGGTGGGGAGAGATCTAGGGACTGAGTGTCTCCTCTACAGGGGCTGAGTGGTCTAGGCTGCTGGGGTGTGTACTGCTGTGGTTGTTAGCACACCATCCTCATCTTTATACCTGGTTCCTGGCAACTTCCTCTTGTCTCTTCCTTTGGTCTTCTGGGATGAGGGGTATGGGCAGTGCCCCTGTCAGTGGGTCTAGGAGTCAGGATGCCCTGTGCTGGTGTAACTGCTGACTGTCCTCACCTGGCTGTGGTATCTGACGCTGTGGGTACTAGTCACTTTGGTCGTTGCTCTTTTGCTTGTAGAGAGGTACAAGGTTGGTAGGGTAGAGCCTGCAGCTTCTTGCACTTGTCATAGCTGTACACTTAGGATGATTTTGTCCTCTAGAAAAATGTTAGAGTAAGACAGCTAGAGTCCCCTGGAGCTGGGCAGCGGTGGCCAACGCCTTTCACCCCAGCACTCAGGAGGCAGAGGCAGGTGGATCTCTGAGTTTGAGGCCAACCCGGTCTGCAGAGGGAGTTCCAGGACAGCCAGAGCTACACAAAGAAATCCTATGGAAACAAAAAACAAAGTAAAACAAACAAAAACTAAAAAGCTATCAGGAGCCTGACAGGCTTCCCTACACCGTGCACATGACAAGAGTATTCTGGACAGCTGTGTTGCCCAAGCTCGGTCCCCAAGTCTTTCTGTGTCCCACGTCCTCCTCCTCCTCTTCATTCTCCTCCTCCTCCTCCTCCTCCTCCTCCTTCTCCTCCTCTTCCTCCTTCTCAAGGTAGCAGACTTACTCTATGCCCTTCACTGTGCTGTTGGGGGATCCAGTGGAGTCACAGAAACATGACAGTCCTCATGGGAGGGCAGAAAGACCAAGCTGCTAGGTTTGTCTGATGGGGAGCCAAGATGAGATTCGTTAGCTCACCTGAGATCCTGGAGGAAGTGGGTGGAAAGCGGGATTGAGAGCTGAGAACCCTTAGGTAGCTGTTGGACACCTCATGGTTGTCCTGGGCATCCCTGGGTGATGGATAGCATGGCTTTTTTCCCCTCCCCATCCCGATGCTCTCCTCTGGGCAGCTGGTGACATTTTACACATTTTCTGGCATTCTTCTAAATAGGAATAAAATAGTCCTGGGGCTCCTATTTGAGTCCTTCTTAAATTATTTTATTAATGAGTCTAAAAACCCAAGAGGGAGCATGGTTCCATTGTCACTGACTTGTGTCTTCTGTCTTTCTTCTCTTGCCATGGAGATGATTTTGGTTTCTCCTTTCCCGTCATCTTTGTTGTTTGTTGCCTTCTTGGGCTGGTGGCTTGTCTGGGCTGGACAGCATTTTTACTTTCTGACTTTTGGCGGTGTCTCCCAAGAGAACATTGAGCCAGTGCCTTTGGTCATTATCCCTCAATCCAGAGCACTGAAAATCCAAATAAAGTTGTGAATAAGTCCTTTGGCAGAAAACCTGACCCAGTTCAGATGAGACCAGATTTCCCATCTGTGTGGCTGTGCTGTCTGCTGTTGTGGAAGGCAGAGCATATCATTGAGGTACAGGTTGCTGTAGCAGGTACCTGAGAGAAACAGAAACAAAGAAAAGACCATTTCTGACGCATGTTTTCATAGGCCTCAGCTAGGTGTCGTCTGGGTCCATTGCCCTGAGACTTAGTTATGTCAGAAATATGGCAGCAAGAATGTGCAGCTGGAGAGGTTGCTTTCCTTGTGGTGGCCAGGAAGCAACAAAGTAGAAGAGGAAGCTTTGTCATTCTCCAAAAACCCACCTGATAAGCCACTTCCTCCAGTCAGGTCCCACCTCCTGTGACTTTTCCCGCCTTCCATTAGTTTACTCAATATGAACCCATCAATGAGTTAATGTATTGATGAGGTCAGACCCCTCATGGACTGGACACCTCATCACCTACTGGGCACCAAGCCATCGGCACATGGACCATGGACATCAGAACTCCCCACTCCCCACAGATGTCAGATGAAGGATTTGGGGTCTATCTCGGTGGCTGTGTCCATGGTGACTGGCTCAGGGGTTGAATTATAACTCCACACTGCTGCCTATGGCAGCTTGAGGAGTTCCCCTACATTCTGGGGGACCTGAACTCAGGCCATCCAAGGACATGTGGTTTTGATGTAGAAAAGGGAAGGATTTCAGGACTTGATGTAAGAGACAGATTTGGAGGTTTAAGAAAGATATTTTAATCCAGACTTTAAGAAGGAGCGTAAGACAGTGAGAGGCACTTAGAATGTAAGACACAGAACTGGAAAGATGGCTCAGCAGTTAAGAGCTCTGACTGCTCTTCCAGAAGACCCGGGTTCAATTCCCAGCAGCTACTAACTGTCTGTAACTCCAAGATCTGACATCCTCACACAGACATACTTGCAGTCAAAACTGGTGGCACACACCTGTAATCCCAGCACTTGGGAGACAGAGGCAGGCAGATCTCTGTGAGTTTAAGGCAAGCCTGGTCTACAAGAGCTAGTTCCAGGACAGGCTGCAAAGAGAAACCTTGTCTCGAAAAGCAAAACAAACAAACAAAAGCTAAAGAAAAAACAGTAAATACTTAAAAAAGAAAGTAAGGCACATCCAAGAGCATAGGTATGGGCTTCTTCAAGGGAGAGTCTGTTTACTAAAAGACTTTTAACACAGAGAGACACACTCAGGGCAAGAGGAAGACATCCCCAGATTTGGGGCTGGACTCTTCAGGAGCTGTAGTGAAGACAGCATTAGCCTTCTGTACCACTTGGGTGGCTCTCAAGTTACTGTTCAAAGGTTGCTAAGAACCTTTCCCTCCCCATTGCTTTTTGATAAGTGTGATTATAGGGTGGCTCTAGACGTGCCCACAAAGAAATTATAATCCGATGAGATAGAACTTCATGAAGGGTTTCTGTGCGAAAATTGCAGGTTGACAGCTGGGACGGGGAAGAGGCTTTTCAGCAATTGTTAACTGTGCTGGCGGTCTTCCTTGCCAACGTCTCCAGGGTGTGGAGGGCTCATCCCTCAGGTCTTTCTCCCATCAATGGATGAGGCATCTAGCTGGGTTAGTTAGATGCCAGGACTGCCCTGAAGTCTCTCAAAGCCCTAGGTCAGTGCAAGCTGCTTCTCTATAGACAGAACGCGGCAAGGCTGCGGAGTGCCGCCGGCATGGGTGGGGTGGGGTGTTCACTAAAGATGCTCCTCTTTGTTGTTCATTACCCTCTTGGGCAGGTGGCATGAATGTCTGGAGCTGGAGAACATATGGCTGACCGTTGGCAAGTGCTCAGGGCACCTTGTTATGCTGGATGGTGTCATCTGGCTTTGAACCAGGCACTTACTTAAGCCCTCATTGTTGGTTAAACTCTGCCTGGGGAAACTTCACCCATTTTGCTAGGAGGAGGTGGAAAGGTGGCTTTCTGGCTGTGGCAGGGATGAGTGAAGCTGAATGGCTCCCCGCTGGCTCAGCCAGTGTCACCTTTGGATCCCAGCTGGCAGAGGGAGACCCAGACAGTTCTGACAGGAGATATGAAGGGCTGGCTTTGGCAGTATCTGGGGTGCTGAGTCAGGAGCTCCCAAGCCCAGCTGCTTCCTACACTCTGGCTACTTGAGAGCCTTAGCTAGAAGACTCCAGCTTGTGTCATCTCACAGAGCAGGGTGGTTGCTGTCTACTATTTTGCTCCCACAGACATTGGACAATGGAGACGGTTTTGGTTGTGACAGCACAGTGGGGAGGCATGGGTTCTCTCCACTGGGTAGAAGCCAGGTATGCTTTGCAATGCCCCACAGTGAGCCACCTCCTGCAGGTCCCAGATCCCCAGTGTCAGCCCTGCCCTTTGAAGTTGTCGTTTGATGTCACCCCAGAATCGAAGTTAGAGGACTCAGACTTTGGGTACTGGTCAGCAGAAGAATTTGTACACATTTTTTATGAGCCCTGGAGGTGAAACCAGCAGGGGCAATACAAGGTCATCAACCAACTCACCTTGTTATTCTAACCAAGCTTTGGTGAGGCTTCCATTCAGGCACTGAATGCACCTGCCTGTGGATTTCTTGCACAGTGTTTAGTGAGCTATACAAACAGACTGTGATGGCTTTGGCGCTGGGTAAGCAGTAACTCAACATTCCTGCAGCCAGTGCGCTTGGTAACCCCATGGTTAGCAGGTGGCTACACAGCTCTTGAAAGAGGAGGTAGTTTTATCCTTTACAGCATGTCTCTATCTCCCTTGACCTTATTCTCCCTCTGGGTTTTGAGGAAGTCATGTAAGGAAGTTTTCTTCTTTTGGATAATCTCATACTAAAATAAAACAATTTGTATGAAAAATCATAATTGTAACTCCTTTAAAAAAGCTTTTCAAAGATCAATATGAAGGGGCTGGAGGGGTGGCTCATTGGTTGAGTACATTTGGCTCTTTCAGAGGACTCAAGCCACCTGTAACTTCAAGTCCAGAGGATCTGATACTCTCTCTTAGCCTCTGTGGACACCTGCACTCATGAGCACATATATTCAGATAACAAACATGTATATAGTTTTTAAAATGCACAAGAAAAATAGATATAAAGCTGAACATGGTCCTCTCCCTCCTTCCCTTCACCCTCTCTCCCTCCTTCCTTCCCTCTCTCCCGCCCTTCTCTCTCTCTCTCTCTCTCTCTCTCTCTCTCTCTCTCTTTCTTTCTTTCTTTCTTCCCACACGGTTTTTGTCCGGACCTCACTCTGTAGACCAGGCTGGCCTTGAACTCAGAGACCCACCTGCCTCTGCCTCCTAGCATTGTGATTAAAAGTGTGCAACTCAATGCCCAGCTTGGCATTGCATCTTTATAATCTAGTACTTATGAGTTAGAGACAGGAGGCTCTGAAGCTCAGTGTCATCCTTAGCTACATAGCAAGTTCAAAGCCACGTTGGCCTGCATGAGATCCGGCCTCAAAAGCAGACGGGACCTGGAGAGGTGGCTCAGTGGTCAAGGGCACTGGCTGCTCTTGCGCAGGACTCAGGTTCAGTTCCCAGGTCCCACACAGTGACTCACAGCGACCTGTAACTCCAGTTTCAGGGGATTTTTCTCCAGTGCCATTTTTTGACCTCCATCATATGATACACAAATATACATGCAGGCAAAACACCAATATACATAAAATAAAAATAACCTCCAAAACAATCTGTACAAATTTTTAATACTTAAAAAAAACCCGAATTGCATAAATTCGCATGAGATGAAACAAATCATTTCGAGAATCACAACAGCATGTAATTCTCTAGTGTCCTCCTCTGTCCAGACCCCAAGCGTTTCTCTCATCAGAGAACTGTGGTTTTAGTCACCCTGCCTCCCCTCTCTTGCTCTTGCCTCTGTGTCATTGCCTGTTTGGGTATTTCATGTGACCTTTTGTGTCTGGCACCTTCCCTTTAGAAGAAGATTTTGAGGTGCTAAGCAACAGTGTCTTGGAGACAGAGTGAGCGTGGAGAGAAATGGGCATTATGTTTGAATGAGTGGATTTGGAGCTCTGAAGTTTCAGGTACTCACCGCAAGGGTTCTTAGCTGGCTGCTTCTGAGGCTGACTAAGATCTAGCTCAGTGTGGGAGGAAGGATCTGCTCGTGGGGGCTCACAGGCCACACCTGCTGGGGGAATCTTGCTGCCCCAGTGCTGGCTGGGGTTCTAGAGGGTCTAAGCAGACAGTCTCCTCACATGTTGGCTGTGGGCTTGTTCGTGGCTGTGGTGGCAGCAGAGAATGCTGCAAGGCAAACTGAGCTGGAGTCTGCTTTCTCTACCTAACTGCTCCCAGCCCTGCTTAACCCCTTAGCAGATGTTCTAAGCCTTAGACCTACAGCAGTTGACCTGGTTTTCTGTGGAGCAAACCAGAGGTCAGGATGGGTGACGGCTTGTCAGCGCCTGAGACCTGGGACCAAATTGCACCTGCTGTCTAGTCTCAATCTGGACTCAAAAGCCCTGCCCTCTTGACTCCAGGGAAAGGCGCTGAGAGCCACAGTTCCCAGGGGCCTTGTGTCTGTGGAGTCCTGGAGAATAATAGGGACTGTGGACAGGAGCACAGGGTCTGGCTATAATCTGCTGCTGGCTGAGGTCTATCTCCCCGAATGCCAAGGCCATCACAGGTTAGAGCTAGAAAAGGGACGGGCTTCCACATGGGTAGATAGCACTGGCTTCCTCTCAAGCTATTTGTCCCAAAAGTTTTGTTGTCTAACAGGTCAGAATCTGACCTATTCTACTCCTAGTCTTCGGCTGTGCCAGCTCTTCCATTCACCCTACCCACCGCTGGTGGGGCCTTTAAGTCTAGCAGTAGGCGTGGCCCAACTGGGCATACACCACTGTCTGTACTGTTCTGCCTCACCTGTAGGTGCCCCTTGTGATCCTATCCACACTGATGAGGACCTGTCCCTATGGTTATTCCCTTCTGCCTCACATAAGCATCAAAATCCCACAAGGTAAGCAGCAGCCAGGGGATGTCTATCTCCTGCCTCTGTGGTCTTGCTTCAACTATGACCCTGTTGCCCTGTGCTCGTCTTATTTTTCCTTTTAAACTTTTTTTTTCAAAGTTTATTAAATTATGAAAGTTTCCATTTCTGCCCCTCCTCCCAACACCCTCCCACTCCGCCCCTCCCCCTCCTCCTCCCTCTCCATCCCTAAGAGCAGTCATGGCTTCCAGCCCTGTGGGAAGTTCAAGTTCCTCCCCCCTCCTTCCAGGTCCAGGCATGTGAGTATCCAAACAGACTGGATCCCAAAAATCCAGTATATGTAGAGGAAACAAGTCCCAATGTCACTGTCAATGGCTTTTCAGAAAGGCTCCGGGCCAGCCACATTCAGAGAACCTGGCAACATTCAGAAAATCTGGTTGGATCACGTGCTCGTTCAGTCCCAGTCCAACTGGCCTTGGTGAACTCTCATTAGATCAGTCCCCTTGTATCAGTGGGTGATCACACCCCTCGTGGTCCTGAGGTTTTTTTTTTCATGTTCTTCCTCCTTCTGCTCCTCATTTGGACCATGGGGGGCTCAGTCTGGTGCTCCAATGTGGGTCTCCGTCTGTATCGCCATCCATCGTCGGATGAAGGATCTATGGTGGTAAGCAAAATCTTCATCAGTATGGTTATAGGCTAAGGCCGGTTCAGGCACTCTCTCCTCTGTCCAGAGAACAATCTGGGGATCTCTTCTTGGACCTGGAATCCCATTTATAATCAAGTCTCTTGTAAACCCTAAAATGACCCCCTTAGTTGAGAGATATTCTTCCCTGATCCCATATCCGTCCTTCCTCCCTCCCCCCATCTCAGTCCCCCGAGTTTTCTCCATTCCTCCCCTACTCCCTTCTCTCTAACCCTCTCCCCTTCCAACAACCCTCCCACCCATCCCCCCATGCACCCGAGGTTACCTGGGACTCTTGTCTATTTCCAATCTCCAGGAGGATAAGTACATGATTTTCTTCAGGTTCACCTTCTTATTTAGCTTCTCTAGGATCTCGAATAATAGGCTCAAAGACCTTTAATTATGGCTAGAATCCACTTATGAGTGAATACATACCATATTCCTCTTTTTGGGTCTGGCTTACCTCACTCAGGAAAGCATTCTCTATGTCCATCCATTTGCATGCAAAATTCAAGATGTCATTGTTTTTTACTGCTGAGTAAAACTCTAGTGTATATATGTTCCACACCTTCTTTAACCATTCTTCTATTGAGGGGCACCTAGGTTGTTCCCAGGTTCTGGCTATTACAAATAGTGCTGCTATGAACAGAGTTGAACAAATGCTTTTGTAGTATGATAGGGCATCTCTTGGGTATATTCCCAAGAGTGGAATTGCTGGGTCTTGAGGGAGGTTGACTCCCAGTTTCCTGAGAAACCGCCACACTGATTTCCACAGTGGCTGCACAAGTTTGCATTACCATCAACAATGGATGAGAGTTCCCCTCTCTCCACATCCTCTCCAGCATAGGCTATCATTGGTGTTTTTGACTTTAGCTAATCTGACCGGTGTAAAACGGTATCTCATAATTGTTTTGATTTGCATTTCCCTGATCGCTAAGGATGTTGAGCATGACCTTAAGTGTCTTTTGGCCATTCGGAGTTCTTCTGTTGAGAATTCTCTGTTCAGATCAGCACCCCATTTTTTAATTGGGTTAATTAGAGTTTTATTGTCTAGCTTCTTGAGTTCTTTGTATATATTGGAGATCAGGCCTTTATCTGATGAGGGGTTGGTGAAGATCTTCTCCCAGTCAGAAGGTAGCCTTTTTGTCTTACTGACGGTGTCCTTTGCTTTACAGAAGCTTCTCAGTTTCACGAGGTCCCATTTATTCATTGATTCTGTTATTGTCTGTGCTACTGGGGTTCTACCTAGGAAGTGGTCTCCTGTGCCTATATCTTGTAGACTACTTCCCACTTTCTCTTCTATCTTGTTCAAAGTGGTCAGATTAATGTTGAGGTCGTTAATCCATTTGGACTTGAGCTTTGTGCATGGTGATAGATATGGATCTACTTCATTCTTCTACAGGTTGACATCCAGTTATGCCAGCACCATTTGTTCAAGATGCTTTCCTTCTTCCATTTCATACCTTTAGCCCCCTTGCTGAAAATCAAGTGTTCACACATTTGTGGGTTAATATCTGGGTCTTCTATTCGATTCCATAGGTCGACTTCTCTGTTCTTATGCCAGTACTAAGCTATTTTCAATACTGTAGCTGTGTAATAGAGTTTGAAGTCAGGGTTGGTTATACCTCCAGACGTTCCGTTATATAAGATTGTTTTGGCTATCCTGGGTTTTTTGTTTTTCCACATAAAATTAATTATTGTTCTCTCAAGGTCTGTGAAGAAGTTTGATGGGATTTTGATGGGGATTGCATTGAATCTATAGATTGCTCTTGGTAGAATTGCCATTTTTACTATGTTGATCCTCCCAATCCAAGAGCAAGGGAGATCTTTCCATTTTCTGGTATCCTCCTCAATTTCTTTCTTCAAAGACTTAAAGTTCTTGTCAAATATGTCTTTCACTTCCTTGGTCAGAGTTATCCCAAGATATTTTATGCTATTTGTGGCTATCGTGAAAGGTGAAGTTTCTCTGATTTCCCTCCCTGCTTATTTATCCTTTGTGTATAGGAGGGCAACTGATTTTTTGCAGGTGATCTTGTATCCTGCCACATTACTAAAGGTGTTTGTCAGCTGTAGGAGTTCTTTGGTAGAGTTTTTGGGGTCGCACATGTATACTATCATATTGTCTGCAAATAACGAGAGTTTAACTTCTTCCTTTCCAATTCGAATCCCTTGATCCCCTTATGTTTTTGTATTGCTATTGCTAGAACTTCTAGCACTATATTGAAGAGGTATGGGGAGAGTGGACAGCCTTGTCTTGTTCCTGATTTCAATGATATGGCTTTGAGTTTCTCTCCGTTCAGTTTGATGTTAGCTGTCGGTTTGCTGTAAATAGCTTTTATTATATTTAGGTATGATCCTTGTATCCCCAATCTCTCCAACACCTTTGTCATAAAGGGATATTGGATTTTATCAAATGCTTTTTCAGCATCTAATGAGATGATCATATGGTTTTTTTCTTTCAGTTTATTTATATGATGGATTACATTGATGGTTTGTATATGTTGAACCAGCCTGCATCTCTGGAATGAAGCCTACTTGATCATAATGGATAATTTTTCTAATGTGTTCTTGGAATCGGTTTGCCAGGATTTTGTTGAGAATTTTTGTGTCAATGTTCCTGAGTAGATTGGCCTGTAATTCTCTTTCTTGGTTATGTCTTTATGTGGTTTTGGTATCAGGGTAACTGTAGCTTCATAAAAAGAGTTTGGCAATGACTCTTCTGTTTCTATATTGTGAAATACCTTAAGGAGTATAGGTATCAGCTATTCTTGAAAGTTCTGGTAGAATTCTGCATTGAAACCATCTGGCCCTGGGCTTTTTTTGATCGGGAGGTTTTTGATAACCGCTTCTAATTCTTCGCAACTAACAGGTCTATTTAGATTGTTCACCTGGTCTTGATTTAACTTTGGTAAATGGTATTTATCTAAAAACCAATCCATTTCTCGTACATTTTCCAACTTTGTGGCATATAAATTTTCGTAGTAAGATCTAATGATTCTCTGAATTTCCTCTGTGTCTGTTGTTATGTCCCCCTTTTCATTTTTGATCTTATTAATTTGGGTGTTCTCTCTCTGCCGTTTGATTAGTTTGGCTAGGAGTTTGTCAATCTTGTTGATTTTCTCCAAGAACCAACTTTTCGTTTCGTTGATCTTTTGGATTGTTTTCTGTGTTTCTATTTTGTTGATTTCAGCCCTCAGTTTGATTATTTCCAATCTTCTACTCCTCCTGGGAGAGTCTGCTTCTTTTTTTTCCAGAGCTTTCAGGTGTGCTGTTAAGTGTCCAATATGTGCTTTCTCCGTTTTCTTTAAATGGGCACTTAGTGCTATGAACTTTCCTCTTAGCACTGCTTTCATTGTGTCCCATAGATTTGAGTATGTTGTGTCTTTATTTTCATTAAATTCAAGGAAGACTTTAACTTCTTTCTTTATTTCTCCCTTGACCCAGGGATGATTCAGTAGTTGACTGTTCAACTTCCACACGTTTGTAGGCTTTCTGGTGTTAGAATTGTTATTGAATTCTAACTTTATTCCATGGTGATCCGACAAGACACAGGTGGTTACTAATATTTTTTGTATCTATGGAAGTTTGCTTTGTTACCGAGTATGTGGTCAATTTTCGAGAAGGTTCCATGAGCTGCAGAGAAGAAGGTATATTCTTTCCTTTTTGGGTGGAATGTTCTATAGATATCTGTTAAGTCCATTTGATTCATTACCTCTAGTAATTCTCTTATTTCTCTGTTGAGTTTCTGTTTGATTGACCTGTCCATTGGTGAGAGAGGTGTGTTGAAGTCTCCTACTATTAGTGTGTGTGGTTTGATGACTGCCTTGAGTTCTAAAAGTTTTTCTTTTACATAAGTGGGTGCTTTTATATTAGGGGCATAGATATTCAGGATTGAGACTTCCTCTTGATTAATTGTTCCTGTTATGAGTATAAAATGTCCATCTCCATCTCTTCTGATTGATTTTAGTTTGAAGTCAGTTTTGTTAGATATTAGAATGGCCACACCTGCTTGTTTCTTAGGTCCCTTTGCTTGGAAAACCTTTTCCCAATCCTTTACTCTGAGTAGATGTCTATCTTAGTGGTTGAGATGTGTTTCTTGTAAATAGCAGACTGTTGGATCCTGTTTTCGTATCCAATCTCTTAGTCTGTGCCTTTTTATAGGTGAATTGAGTCCATTAATATTAAGTGATATTAATGACCAGTGGTTGTTGATTCCGGTTATTATTTGTGTGTGTGTGTGTGTGTGTGTCGTAGAGCTTGTGTGTTTCTCTTCTTTGAGTTGTGGTTGTGAAGGGTCACTAAATGTCTGGGTTATTGTAGGCAGTGATGGCAATGTTGGATTCCTTGGGTTGCGATTTTCCTTCTATTACTTTCTGTAAGGCTGGATTTGTGGGTACAAATTGTTTAAATTTATTTTTTTCCTGGAATATTTTGTTTTCTCCGTTGATAGTGAATGATAGCTTTGCTGGGTATAGTAGTCTGGGTTTGCATCCATGGTCTCTTAGTTTCTGCAGTACCTCTATCCAGGATCTTCTGGCTTTCATGGTTTCCATAGAGAAGTCTGGTGTAAGCCTGATAGGTTTACCTTTATAAGTTACTTGACCTTTTTCCTTTGCAGCTCTTAAAATTCTTTCTTTAATCAGTATGTTTTGTGTTTTGATTATTATATGGCGAGGGGAAGTTTTTTTTTAATCCAGTCTATTCGGTGTTCTGTATGCTTCTTGAACCTTCATAAGAATATCGTTCTTTAGATTGGGAAAGTTTCCTTCTATAATTTTGTTGAATATATTTTCTGGGCCTTTGATCTGCAGTTCTTCTCCTTCTTCAATCCCTATTATTCTTAAATTTGGTTTTTTTATTGTGTCCCAGATTTTCTGAATGTTTTGTGAAGAGAATTTGTTGGATTTGCCATTTTCTTTTACCAGAGCATTTATTTTCTCTATGATATCTTCAGAATCTGAGATTCGTTCTTCTATCTCTTGTATTCTATTGGTTATGCTTGATTTTGTAGTCTCCGTTTGTTTACCTAGGTTTTCCATATCCAGCTGGTTCTCGGTTTGTGTTTTCTTCATTGCCTCCATTTCAGTTTTCAATTCTTGGACTGTTTTCTTTACCTGTTTGATTGTTTTTTCTTGGTTTCTCGGGGTATCATTCACGGATTTACTTATTTCTTCAAATGTTTTGTTATATTTCTCATCCAATTCTATACTCATTTCTTCAAACTTTTTGTTATATTTCTCGTCCAATTCTTTAAGGGAGTTATTCATATCCTGTTTAAGGGACTCTATTGTTTTCATAATGGCACTTTTTCCACTTCTTCTGGGTTAAGGTGTTCAAGTCCTTCTATTGTAGGGTCTTTGGGAGCTCGTGTTTTCATGTTGTTTTTCAGATTGTTGGATGAGGTCTTGCCTTGGTGTCTGCCCATCTCTTACTTCAAATGCTCTCTATTGGAACTTCTGGTACCGGGTCAGGTTCCCTTCTTGGGCTGGGACTTCACTTACAGAATGCCCACCTTTCCTCAGGCAGGCTATTGAAGCACAGGCACTCCCTCTTTCTGGGATGTGTTTACAATGCAGGCCCGCTAGCAAGGCAGCTGAGCTGGGGAAATTTTATGGCCCCAGGGGGAAGGGAGAAATATAGGAATTCGTAGCTGGATGGGAACTGGAATGGCAGACGGGAGGGGGGAGCCAGCACTGCAGGGTGACCTGGGAGTCTATGGGGTCGGGGAAAGCCCAAGCTCCACCTCACCGGGACCCTGCCACAGGCCGAAGCAAACTCACCCCTCAGATGGCCCTCTGCTAAAAGTCAGGGCCCCTGCTGGTCAGGAATGTTGCTGAGCTGACACCTGGTCCACCTGTCCTCAGGGAGGCCTTTAAGACCCAGGAACTGCCTCTTGCCAGGATGCGCCTACAGCCCAGGCCCAGCTCACAAGGCAGCTGAGCTGGTGAAATTTTATGGTCCCAGGGGGAAGGGAGAAATATAGGAATTCGTACCTGGATGGGAGCTGGGATGGCAGGCGGGAGGGGGGAGCCAGCACTGCAGCTCCTTTTAAACTTTTTATCTATTCTTCTTGTCTTTCACATCATGCCTCTCGATCCCATTCATTTACCCATCCCTTTGAATCTGTCCTCTGCCCTTGCAACCCCTCCTAAAATAAAATAAAATTTAAGAGAAAAAAAGAAAATAGAAGGGAGGGGGGAAAGGAAAAACCTTGCCATGGAAGCTGTAGTGTGACCCAGAGAATCACGCAGTAAACCCTTTTGTTGTTCGTATTGAAAACTTTCTGTGCCCTGATCACCCTCTCGGCTGATGCAGCAATCCAAATCAGACCAAATCAAACTGAATCAGAAAAAGCCCAGGTTTAATAGATACAATAGTCCCACATGATTTTTCACACCCCCCCCCCAAATTGGAGAGGTGAGCGGTGGACTAAGTCCCACCACCTGGCTAGCTTAGCCCCAAAATAATTACACAGAAACTGTATTCATTGAAATACTACCCTGCCCATTTGCTCTAGCCTCTTATTGGCTAACTCTCACATCTTAATTAACCCATTTCTATTAAATCTGTGTTTTACCACGTGACTGTGGCTTACCGGGAAAGAGCTTAACCTCTGTCCATCTTGGGTCAGAGATTCATGGCATCTGCCATACTTCCCTTCTTCCCAGTATTCTGTTCTGTCTACTCTGCCCACGTAAGGGCTACCCTATCAAAAGGCCAAGGCAGCTTCTTTATTTGACCAATGAAAGCAACACATAGAAAGAAGAACCTCCTACACCAGAGATGGGAAAGGAAGACTGGAGAACCACACATCTGTTTTCTGTAGGGCAATATAAGTATCCTGTAGGGGAGTGGTCTTGAACACCTCTTGGGGAAGGGTGGACTTTCTGAGATGCAGCAGGTTTTGGAGAGAGAGGTGGGGAGGGGTCTCGGGGTGGAGCATCCACCCAACACTATTTTTACTTGTGCAAGTCTTCATTGCAAAGATCTTGTCAGCTGGGCAGTGGTGGTGCATGCTTTTTAATCCCAGCACTCGGGAGGCAGAGGCAGAGGTAGAGGCAGAGGATCTCTGTGAGTTTGAGGCCAGCCTAGTCTACTAGAGCTAGTCCCAGGGCAGGCAACAAAGCAACACAGAAAAACCCTGTCTGGAAAAACCAAAATGAATTAATAGATAAATGAACAAAACAAAACAGAAAACAAAGATCTTGTCATTGGTCTGGTTCAAGGCTGCTGGTTTTTGCTACACTATTGATGTTTGGCCTGCACTGGAACTCCTCTGGATATCCTGGGTCATGGAGATCCTTCAGCTTTGGGTTTGAAGGACCAGTCCCTTCATATGCTCCTACAGATCATAATTTGGGTGGATATTGGTGTGGGGCAACTCATAACCCTGGTTCTGGGCCTTGGTCATTGCAGGGTTCATCAACCTGCCAGCTGTCTCCAGTCCTCACCACCAGGGTGAGCTTCCCAGCATTGTTCCAGCTAGTTAACCCCTTACAGCAGCAAGCAAAGGATGGGGCCAGTTCTCCTGCTTTCATGCTCTCAGGGTTGGCTCTCCCACAGTTGGGCCGTCTTTACTAGCTTTACTGTGTTGCCTAGGTGAGGTGCAGGGACCACTCTTCACAGTGCTGCAGCTGGTGAGAGGCAGGGACAGCTCTGTCTCTCTTCTGCTCTTGTGACCTCAGGGCCATCTCTCCCACCTGACACAGGTGGTGGTGGGGTGACCCCAGGTTTTTATGCATTCTATGCTAAATAATACTCACTAATTTATGTCCATCTGGAGTCTCAGATTGGGGCATTAGCTGAAAACAATCTGCCTTATATGGGATGCAGAGTGCCCTTGTCCAGTGACTGGTGTCCCTGAACAAGGTCCCACTCTGTGTCCCCAGATGGTACTTTGTAACCTCTGCTGGTGTTAAACTCATGACATCTCACTGCCTCAGTTTCCCAAGTCCCGGGATTGCAGGGAACCACAGGAACTAGCTCTATCCACTTGTGGATTCTGGAGTTTGTTTTTTATTGGAGAGGGTAATCGTACTGTTGTAAGTCACTTGGTCACAGTTGTGTCATGGCACTTGGAGGGCAGGGACGTCTTCCTCCCTCTTACTTGCCAGGCTTGACTACCACCTTTCTTCTTTGCATGCCCCTTTCTGTGAAGCAAGTTCCATCCCTCCTGGTGGTGGCAGTGATGGCTATACCCTCTGCCCTCCATCCTCTTGCCACTGTTGCTCTCCCATCAGAGGATCAGGCATCAGGCTCTACCCCTAACCATAGCAAATACTGAGAGCACCTGCTGGGGGATACACCACAGCCTAGTGCCCTGCCTTCTTCCTGTTGTTGGGTGCAGCATAATGACATATGAGAAGCCGAATCAGGCTGTTTGCGAGTGCTATAGCATCAGGCTGCTTGGGGTGCTATAGCATCATGCTGCTTGGGGTGCTATAGCATCAGGCTGCTTGGGGTGCTATAGCATCAGGCTGCTTGGGGTGCTATAGCATCGGGATGCTTGGGGGTGCTGCAAAGCCAGTGGCAGCTGTTGGCTGCCTGCACCACTCTCACATATGTGGGTGGAGGTAAGTCCTCAGCTCTCATCTGGGAAGCTGTATAATATCACAACTTTCCAAAGTCAAGCATCTTGACCCTGCACACCCAAACTGGCTGCAGAAAAGCAAATAGGAGAAGGTATGGAGGAGAAAGTTAGTGCTCTGCACCTGTGCATTCAAAGGCTCTAGCAGTGTCAGTCACTCAAAACTGCCAGGAGCATCGAGAGCCTGAGATACTGCCACAGCCCAGAGGCTCTGTGCCTCAATGTCATCTGGGATTCTGGGTGGGGACCTGGACGGGAAAACAATGGGCAAAGATGTGAAGCGAACCTGCGGGCAGTGTATGCTGTGGCTAGTAGGCATTGATACGGCCCCAAAATGACAAGAGTTGTCTCACACTAATGTGTGATGTGGTTAATGGGGAGGGTGGGTGTGTGGTGTTCGCGACCTCTCTCTTCAGACATTTTAAGCGAATCTAAAGCTGCTCTAGAATGGAGTTTATTTAAAGTCAGTAGCATAGACAGAACCAGTATCTACGTGGCAGATAACACCCAGGGTGAGTTCTCCTGGCTCATGAGCAAATGGGATCTACTTTTATCTTGTGTAAACCTTCTAATGCCCTGTTATCTAGATCTTCCCTGTTGACTGGTATTTGTCCCCGGCTTGTTTTCACTGTGTGGTTGGCCCATCCTTCATTTCAGTGATACCTTGGTGATAGGCATGTGAGTTTGTGTCCCGAAGGCAAGGTAAGTTGCAGGCTTGACCCACAAACCCAACCCAGACCACTTAAGCCACACAGGCCTCTGGGCTCAGCCTTGGAGGAAGTTAATATCAGGGGTAGCAGTAAGGCACATGGGTCATGCTTCTAGCCCATCAGTACCAAAAGCTGTTTCTCCAGGTGTGTGTTTGCTTTGTCCCTGAATGAAGATAGGTCTCCCCTAGGTTGTGGTTCCTTGTTCTGGTGTGTTTCTTGGTGCTGTGCCTTTCTGTACTGCTCTTGTAAGGGCTGAACCTTGTGAGTCCCCACTCCACCCTGGGTCCGAACATCACAATGCACTACGAGAAAGGAGGTCTGGGCTCTTAACTTAAAATCACAGGACCTTTAACAGCCTAGGCCAGGACAAACAAACCACTGTGTGGGTAAAGAATGTTTTGTGACAGCCTGCCACCAGGAAGCAAGCACTGTCCTACTCAAACGGCTGTGACACCCCAAACCAAACAGCTACGAAAGCATGGCTGGGTGGAATGCCATCTCTGGGTGTTCTTCGTGCCTATGTTAGTGCTGGAGTGGACGAACCAGCAGGCTCCCATTCTCTGCCCTCCTCCTTCATCCACACTGCTTTATCCAGACATTTCGGGGAATGTTCTAGAAGTATCAGTGCACATAGTACTTGTAGAATACAACCTTGTTCTACGGAAATGTTCTAAGGACACTCAGAGGCAGACAGTGGAAATAAGTGAGACTGTGGCCACTCCTGAACAAGGAGCAAAAGCAGGGATGTGGGGATTCAAAGCTCAGCATGGAGACCCCAGGAAGATGCTTAGCATGGAAGCACCCTAGTGCGGGACAGGTATGGTCAGAGGGTCCTCAGTGAGGTACAGGTAGCTGAGACCTGGGTGGGGAGGGAGCATTCAGTGGATGATGAGAAACACAGCAGTCCTGGTAAAAAAAATTCAGGACATATACCAAGTCCCTGAGGCGGATTGAGTGACGGCAAAATGACAGAGGTGTCACTATGGCGATGAGGGAGGGCCATGGGCACAGACTGTGAAGAACCGTAGGTGGGGTTTCGGGTATAGATTTTATTCCAGGTGTTATTAGCAGCTGCAGGCAAGTGGGGTGATGTAGCTGCATTTTAAGACATTCACTATGACAGGCGTGGGGATGATGGTGGAGAGAAACTGATGCAGGCAGATCTGGAGATGTGTGAACCCTATACATAGTCTAGTGATACCCCTGAATTATAATCAGGCTTTAAAATTTTTTAAATTTTGTTAAACACACTGAAATCAGGCTGAGGAGCTCTTCCCAGAGAGCTTCTGTGGCAGGGTCTTCGGTGTTCCACGGGACCCCTCCCTCTCCCCACTGCTGCGGGCCCTTTGTCTCCCGGGTCCTGGGAAGACCAGCTAGCCCTGTTGCACTGCTGAGGAGCTCTTCCCAGAGAGATCCTTCATCTGGCAATGGATGGAGATAGAGACGGGGACCCACGTTGGAACACTGGACTTAACTCCCTAGGTCCAAGCGAGAAGCAGAAGGAAGAAGAACGTGAGCAGGGAGGGCAAGATCAGAGGGAACCTTCATCCGGCGATGGATGGCAATGCAGACGGAGACCCACATTGGAGCACCGGACTGAGCCCCCCAAGGTCCAAAGGAGGAGCAGAAGGAGGAAGATCATGAAAAAGGAAATCAGAACCGCAAGGGGAGCGATCACCCACTGATACAAGGGGACTGATCTAATGAGAGTTCACCAAGGCCAGTTGACTGAGACTGAAGGAGTGCTTGATCCAACCAGATTCTCTGGAGGAGGCTGGATTCCCTGAATGTGGCTGACCCGAAGTCTTTCTAAAAAGTCATTGACAATGACTCTGGGACTTGTTTCCTCTGCATATTCTGGATTTTTGGGGATCCAGTCTGTTTGGATACTCACCTTCCTGGACCTGGAGGGAGCGGGGAGGAACTTGAACTTCCCACAGGGCAGGAAACCCTGTCTGCTCTTAGGGATGGAGAGGGAAGAGGAGTGGGAGTGGGTGGAGTGGGAGGGTGTTGGGAGGAGGGGTGAAAATGGAAACTTTTATATTTTAATAAACTTAAAAAAATCTGCAAATATAAAATTTTTAAAAAGTGAAAAAAAACAAAAAAACACACTGAAATCATAATCTTAACCATTTAATGAATACATCTTAGTGTCATTAAGAATGCTCACATCTATTAAAATTTTATTTTATGTGTATGGATGATGTCTTGCCTGCATGTATATATGTGTACCACATGTGTGCCTGGTGCTCACAGGGCCAGACAGAGGTGTAGATTCCCCTAGAAGTATGGCATTATAGAAGGCTGTGAGCCACTATGTTGGTGCTGGGAACCAAATCCAAGTCCTCTGCAAGAGCAGCCACTGTTTTTAAACCCTGAGACATCTGTCTAGCCCCATTACATCCTTCCTCTCATTAAAAAAATTTTGAGAGAGACTATAAATGGGAATCTTTGAGTATCCGGGCTTATATAGCTTTCATGTGGAGGTCAGGTTAACATGAGGAGTCAGCACCTCCGGTATGCTGAGTGGGTCCCTAGAGATCCAACGCAAGACATCGGGCTTCCACACTTCCAGTCTCAAACCTCTGTCTTCAGACTGTTTTCTTCCCTATCTGAAACCCTGCACCTGTCAAGTGCCCACTTCCCACTGCAGCCTCCCCCAGCCTAGCGAAGCACCTATCCTGTGTCTGTCCACAGAGTTTACTCCTCAGGGGACCTGGCAAGTGGAGCCCTTTGTAGATGTTAGTGCAGAAGGCGGCACCAGTGTAGTTAGCACGTTTTCGGTTTGGTCTCAGGTTCTCCAGAGGACCGAATGAAGCCTCGAGCCTGGCTGTGACTCCCCCCAAGTGGCTTGTGACTTGGGGCATTGCTGGGAGAAGCTGGTCTCCCCCATCACAGCTGTGCTGCTCCTGAGTGTAGGCTTGACATCACTCTATCTCATTTTCCTCATCTGGGAAACGGGGACAGGGTCAGTGCTGTTGAACACCAGGTAACCAAAATACCTAGATCCAGAACAGTGATGTTTCTTCCCTGTGAGGACAAGTCACATGACTAATGGTCCCTCTGAATGGTTAAATAACCTTCAGAATGGTTATTTCTGAATAACCATGGCTCCTGGTGCCCAGAGGAGAAGCATTAGGACACTGAAGTTGCCGTGGGTGCTCCCTTCTGCCCTAATGGCTCCTTGCTGTTCCTGTGTCTTTGTGGTTTCCGGGCTTTGTCACCTGACAGCAACCTCTCAGTGATCTCTGGCTGACCATTTCCCAGAGTCAAGTGAAAACAGGGTCTGTAGTGTGGAGCTGCTGGCCGGCCTGCTTTTCATCCCGCCCGGTTCCTGCACAGCTAGCTTAGCCCCGGAAATAACAACACACAAATTGTATTCATTTAAGCACTGCCTGGCCCATTATCTCTAGAGAGTTAGTTACTGGCTAACTCTCACATCTTGATTAACCCATTTCTAATAATCTGTATAGCACCACGAGGTGTGGCTTACCGGGAAAGATTCAGCATGTCTGACCTGGTGGCTGGCTCCATGGCGTCTGCCCCATTGCCCTCTTCCCAGCATTCTGTTCTGTTTACTCCACCTACCTAATTTTCTGTCCTATCAAAGGGCCAAGGCAGTCTCTTTATTGACCAATGAAAATAACACAATAAACAGATAACCCTCCTCCATCAAGGGTCCAGTTCCCTTCCTGGCTTCTGCCTTCCTTCTGGATGGGGCTCCTGCCTATGCTGAGCTCTCTTAGTGAGCATGAGAAGGTCTTTCACAGAAGAGGCCTATGCCCAAGAAAACCAAGTCAGGGCTTATGGCGGGGTTACAGGGAGCCATGTGATAGGGTGGGTGGGGATCCTTGTGCTCTAGACAGCCAAGAGTCTAAGATATGCATGCCGGGAAATAGTCCACTTTGCAAGTGTTTTTCAGGTTTGAGGTACACCTAGGAGGCAAGTAGGAACCACTTGGGTAGAGCCCTTCATTGATGTCCTGTGTCTAGGAGCCACCAGTTTCCCTGCGTGTCCTGGGCATCCCAGTGGTCAGTCCCTTATATACCTGTCTCCTGATTCTTGGCTAGAGGTTTATGTGCTTAGGTTCACAACTGAAGTCATCTTTTCATTTGGTTTCGGAATTACAGGTGTGTTTCCAGCACTGGAAGATCTTCAGTGTCTGTTATCGTGTAACCTTCTGTTTCCTGAGGGAGAAGGAGTTTACTGTGGCTCCCAGTTTGAGAGACTCTCAGTCCATCACAGTGGGGAAGGCATGTTTGACAGGAGGTGCCAGCGTTGGCCAGTAAGCAGGAGGTGGCTGGTCACGTAGCATCTGCAGTCAGCAAATAGAAACGAAAGCCGGTGTTCACTTTTCTCTTCCCTCTTGTGCCTTCTGTTTTTAGGGTGAACTTTCCCTCCTGAGTTAATCTAATCTAGGTAATCCTTCTCACACATATCATGCCTGACTCCCATGATTGTAGGTAGTATCAAGTTGACAAAGTAATGACCACAAGTTCACCCCCATCAATCTGACATCCAAAACATCACTTTAAACCCAGAACCTTTGACTCCTGTCCTCCACAGGCAAAAATGCATTCAGTCCAACTTCAAAAGTTCCCATAGTCTGGGACAACTCCAACACGGTGTGAAAGCAGAAGTGCCGATTCTCTTTTGAGACTCAGGTAATCCCTTGACTGTAACAGGAGGTTAGAGTTAAACTAACCTACATGGCATCCTAGAGCCTCCTTGTAGGGATTCCAGCTCTGCCACATGTTCCCTGGTCTCAGACACTTTCTGGAGCCATGGCTTAAATCTCTGCAACCTCTTCTCTCTTGCTCCTGTCATACCCATTTGTGGGACAATAGTCTTCTACCCTGTAAAGATTTCTTACCTGTATTTTAATAAAATGTTGATTGCTCAGTAGCCAGGCAGGAAGTAGTATAGGCAGGGCAATGAGAACAAGAGAATTCTGGAAAAAGGAAAGAGTCAGTCTGCAGTTGAAACCCAGACACAGAGGAAGCAAGATGAGAATACCTCACTGATAAAGGCACCAAACCACGTAGCTAACATAGACAAGAATAATGGACTAACATAAGTTATAAGAGTTAATAAGAAGCCTGAGATAGTGTCCCGCGCTACTGTCTCGCCAGCAAGAACGACGCAGGGCACGTAGGATCCTTCTGCAGAACAGCTTTTAATGCTTCTTGAGAGCGAGAGCATAAGCCAACATGGCGGAGACCCAGAGCGAGGCGAGCCCAGCCCTTATCTAGGAAACAGTCCCCGCCTCGGACGTGTCACTGTCAGATTGGTCAGCTGCCCATCATCCCAGATGACGCCTCGGGAGAGGCAGGGACTACAGCGTTGGAAATTTGCCAACACATGCGCAAATTTCCTGTTCACCGGGCGGGGGAACCGGATGTCAGCGCCATCTTGGAATGGCGAATGTGGTTGCGGTCCTCTACATCTCCCCCTTTTTTTACTTCTTTGCAGAAAGGCAACTCCCTCAGAAGGCAGAGATAGAGGTCGCACTTCCCAAAGTGGAAACATTATAATGGGCTTGCACGGAATCTGCCCCTAGGTTCATGACACCTGGAACTTATCCGGCCTGCCCTCTGCCATTTTTCTGGGAAAGGGAATATACGGCAGGAAACCCTTATGCCGGGCGACATATCTCTCAGAGAGGGCCATTCTCTGTGCGATGCTCTTTAGCTCGACAACCTTCAGGGCTAGCTAAGCCAAGCACTCCACCCTGTGCAATGGACAGAGGTGTCCTAGGGGTGCAGGAGCTGGTTGGCATAAACCTTACTGCTTCAGCATAGATAACCACATCAGTAGAGGTTCCCTGTTCCAGGGCAGCCAGCGCTTGTGCAATAACCACACTTTGTCCCTACGACTTTGGGATTTGAGTCAGCAGACCAACCAGAGGAGAAACACTGATCCTCAGCATAGGGCTGTTCCAAACATTCCCACCCCCACCCTATAAGCTTATAAATAGAAGGCAGGGGAGCCCCAGAGTCTTATTGGTTGTAAAATAAAAAAAAAAACAAAAAACAAAAAAATGAGGAAACACTGCCACTCTATGGCTGACTGGTGTCGGCTTCAGGAAGGCTGAGAGTATCCCCCATTGCTGCTCCTCCGTAACCGTTGTCATCCATCCGCAAAATGGTAGGAGGAACAGAAGCCAAATCTTCAGGCGAGTCCGCATGTTGTTGGTCACCCCTCACCGTTCGGGTCAGTCTTTCTGGCACCCAGAATGGATTTTCCTGGTCCTGTGGGAACACACAAACAGCTCCCCTGGATCTCAATAGGATGGGATCCGGGCCTTTCCATTCATTAGAAAACACATCTTTCCATATAACCAAATCCTTAGGCCGCTGCGGATCCGAACTATGTCGTGTTGCAGCATTCTGGCCATTATCGTCCAGATTTAAAAAATTTATAGTGAACAGAGCCATGGCAATGGCTACTCTTGGTGTCGGGGGTAATTCCTTCAATATTCCCCCTTTTTGTTTAAGTAGATAAGATTTGAGTGTGCGATGTGCTCGCTCTACAATACCTTGCCCCTGGGGGTTATAAGGCAGGCCTGTAATGTGTGTGACTTGCATCTGTGCACAAAATTGTTTAAACTTTTGAGAAGTATAGGCAGGCCCATTATCCGTCTTTAAAGATGTGGGCTTGCCCCAAGCACTCCATGCCTCAAGACAATGTTGAATGACATAAGAGGTTTTTTCTCCTGTAAGTGGTGTGGCATGAATAACGCCAGAGCATGTGTCAATTGACACATGCACATTCTGAAGTTTTCCAAAGGCAGTGATATGAGTCACATCCATCTGCCATATTTGCAAAGGCGCAATCCCTCTGGGGTTTACGCCAGTGTGTCTGACAGGGAGAAACTGGCAACAATTGTGACATTGGGTCACAATATCACGAGCCTCCTTTCTGGTAAGAGAAAAACGTTTACGCAGGGTTTCAGCTGTAACATGAAAATTATCATGAAAGGTTTTAGCGGTCTGTAACGGGGAGGCAAGAGCTACCGCAGCAAGCTGCGTAGCACGATCAGCCAGATCATTACCTAAACTCATGGGGCCCGGGAGCCCCGAATGTGCTCTTATGTGTGTGATAAAAAATGGAGCTCTCCTATTTAGTAAACAGTCCTGTATCCTCTGGAAAAGAGCTGCCACTGTACTAGTAGGTTTTATAATTCCAGCGGTCTCTAATAATTTAACAGCATTAACCACATAGGCAGAATCAGAAACAATATTAAGAGGACAATGAAATTTTTGAAGAACCTCTAAAACCACCATACATTCCACCACCTGGGGTGAGGTGGCAGAAAAGTTCTTTGTATATATTTTAGAATCCACAACATAGGCTCCCACACCATTTTTGGAGCCATCTGTATACACCATCACTCCGTCTTTTAGCGGGGCAGAAGATGTAACTCTGGGAAACACAATGGGATGATATGCAGCAAACTGCAGCAGAGGGTGTTTGGGATAATGATTATCAATTTTTCCTGAAAAGGTGGTAACCAAAATTGCCCAATCGTCAGAGGTGGCGGCCAAAGTTTGTATCTGAAAGGAGGTATAGGGAACTATCATAACCGCTGGATGCTTACCAAAATGACTAACAGACATTTTAAGGCCTTTAAGGGCAATTTGAGCTATAGTAGCTGGATACCAATCAATACTTTTGTTAGGAGAAGCATGCGGATGGATCCACAGTAACGGTCCATCCTGCCATAACACAGCAGTGGGTAGCTTTCTTGTTTTAAACACACATAGAACAAATGGTTGAGTTTCATCAATACGGCACAGCTGTGCCTCCTTAATGGATTCCTCCACTAGTAATAAGGCTGCTTCCGCTGCCGGCGTCAAGGCCCGAGGGGAGGTAATATGAGTATCCCCTTCCAAGATATCAAACAATGGCTTCAAATCAGCAGAGGGGATTTTTAAAAACGGTCGCAGCCAATTAATATCTCCTAATAACTTTTGGAAATCATTTAATGTTCGCAAATCGTCCCTATAAATTTTTATTTTTTGTGGTAGAATCTTTTCAGGAAGAATAACAGAACCTAAGAATTGGCCAGTGTCTGTAATCTGGACCTTCTCAGCAGCTATTTGAAGACCCCATAGCTGTAAACTCTTAATGAGCAATGGGTAGGCTTCCCTTAGGACCTGTGGATGGGCCCTTTGGGATGACCTCATGGCCCTACTGCTGGTTAATTCTGCCTCCTCCTCTGTATCTAGTTCTTCTACCTCTTCTCCTGAGCCAGAACTTTCATGCTCACTTTCATGGTCACTTTCAATTTGCAGAGCTTCAAGTTCCTGCAGAGGATATAAACTACTGTCCTTTCCTTTTTTCTTATTGTTGGTTCCAGAAATCTTTTGACCTTGTAAGTCAGTCCTCTCCCCCATTCTTATTTTCTTAAAACCACTGGAGGGTCCTTTTTCCTTATTTGAGACTGTGCGCGCACCTAACCTCTCACTGTACTCAGTTTCTGAAATGCTATCCTGGACTTCCTCCGTTGCAGCAACCGCCTGGCAGGATTCGTCTTTTAAGTAGTCTTTGGCGAAAAATAAGAGGACTACTAAAAGAGGTAGCAAGGCCCCTACGAAACCTTCCCAATGCGGAAACAAGTCAAGCCCAAAACCGAAAAATCCAGGAAAAGCCATATCTCTCAGAGTATACAGACCTGCAGTTCTGAATCCTCCTTGTGTCCAAGGGGTCTCCGGCGGTGCGAGCAGTTGTCAGGGTCCCTCAGCGTCCCGAGGGATTCGGCACCAGATGTCCCGCGCTACTGTCTCGCCAGCAAGAACGACGCAGGGCACGTAGGATCCTTCTGCAGAACAGCTTTTAATGCTTCTTGAGAGCGAGAGCATAAGCCAACATGGCGGAGACCCAGAGCGAGGCGAGCCCAGCCCTTATCTAGGAAACAGTCCCCGCCTCGGACGTGTCACTGTCAGATTGGTCAGCTGCCCATCATCCCAGATGACGCCTCGGGAGAGGCAGGGACTACAGCGTTGGAAATTTGCCAACACATGCGCAAATTTCCTGTTCACCGGGCGGGGGAACCGGATGTCAGCGCCATCTTGGAATGGCGAATGTGGTTGCGGTCCTCTACAAGATAGGGGCTGGGGAGATGGCTCAGAGGTTATGAGCACTGGTTGCTCTTCCCGAGGCCCTGAGTTCAATTCCCAGCAACCGCATGTTGGCTCACAACCATCTGTAATGAGATCTGGTGCCCACTTTTGGCATGTAGGTAGAACATTGTAATAAATCTTAATTTAAAAAAAGAAAAATGTTTAAAAAAAGAAGAAGAAGCAGCCTGAGCTAATAGGCCAACCAGTTTATGATTAATGTAGATCTCTTTGTGTTTCTTTGGGACTGAATGGCTACGGGGCAGAAACCTCTGTCAACACCCATAAAACCCAGCACCTTGTAGACAATGCTACACAGTTCTGCTTCCAGTGTGGGATTAAATTTGGCTCCCTTGGACCATAGTTGCATTGGTCTTTCTGTGATGATGAGTTCAAAGGGAAGCAGTCCATCAGTGAGGATGGGGAAAGGTGATCCTATTGCATTGGCAGTTATGAAATAATTACAGATGAAGCTCTTAGTGTCCTTGAAAGGCAGTGTTTATCCAGCATTCATGCATGTTGGCCATGTAAAGATACAAATAGATAAGGCTAAGATAAATTAAGCCATGACATGGCACACCGAGTAGAGCTGTTCCCTGGTGGCACCAGTGTTGACCTGCTGGTAGGGTTGGAGCTGAAATTGTTTGGGTAATGGGAAGAATTGTGGTGAGAAGAGGGGAGGTTGGGGTAGGGTGAACTGTCCATGCTGTTAGGGTGGGATTGAGTGGATACAGTCAGGATCCCAGATCTCACATGGCTGGAGTAAATATGTGAACTGGGGAGTCCTGGGTGTTAAGGGGCTGAATCATCATGGTCTCTGGAGTACCCTGTTCTGTGGTTTTGGACCATTGTTTGTTTCTATAAGAAAAGGGCACACTGGGAGCTGTAATGATTTGGGATGGTGTGTGTGGGCAGTAGTATCGAGGCCAAGGTGGGGAGTGAGAATTGGGGGTACCCAGCCTGGTTTCTCCCTTGCTGAGCACATCTAAGGTTGTTCTTGGTCTGGGGTTGTAGGACCCTTTGCTGTCTTGGGCATCCCAGTGACCCCAGGTCACCTTGTGTCCCATAGATGACATCCACAGTGTCACGGCTCTCTGCACTTTGCGTGTAACCATCATCACAGATGGCATGTTGACCAACAGCATCACCGTCTGCCTAGAGAACATGTCACAGGAGAAGCTCCTGTCCCCGGCTGCTATCCCTCTTTTTAGAAGGCATGGCCACAGTACTGTCCACCACCAAGGATGACACCTTCATCTTCAACATCCAGAATGACACAGACGTCAGCTCCAACATCCTGACCATGACCTCAGTGCTGCTTCCTGGTGGTGTTCGTGGCCGATTCTTTGCATCCGAGGACCTGCAGGAGCAGATATACCTAAACCAGACACTGTTGACCACCATCTCTTCCCAGCACGTGCTGCCCTTTGATGACAACATCTGCCTGCGGGAGCCCTGTGAGAACTACATGAAGTGTGTGTCCATGCTCAGGTTCAACAGCTCAGCACCCTTCATCAGTTCTACCATGGTGCTCTTCCAACCCATCCATCCCCTCACTGGCCTGCGCTGCTGCTGCCCCCCAGGCTTCACCAGGGACTAATGCGAGACTGAAATTGACCTTTGCTACTCCAACCCATGTGGAGCCAATGGCTGGTGTCTACATTTGCGAGTGCTTTGAGAACTTTACTGGTGAGTGTCTGGAGCGTGGGGACAGGCTGGCCGGGGCTCACCTGTACTTTGCACAGAGGCTCACAGTGCACATGTGGTGTGAGGGTTTCCTGTGAGTCCCAAGAGGCATGATGTTAGAAGACAGGCCCTGGCCACAAGTGTGAGCTCTGCGCATTTGAAAGTGGCCTTTGGTGGCAGTTTCCTTAGCTAGCAAGGGAAGCTGCTTGCTGCCAACCTCCCAGGCCTCAATTATCTTCCCCGGTGGGGTGCATTCAATCCAGTGTGTACATTCTGTCCAGTGTGAACATTTTGCCAACTGTGTACAGACTGTCCAATGTGTAAAGACAATCCAGGGTGCACAGACATTCCAGTGAGTACATTCTGTCCAGTGTGTACAGACTGTCCAGTGTGGAAAGACTGTCCAGTGTGTTCATTCTGTCCAGTGTATACAGACTGCCCAATGTGTACAGACTCTCCAGTGTGTACATTCTGCCCAGTGTGTACATTCTGTCCACTCTGTACAGACTGTCCAGTGTGTACAGACTATTGAGTGTGTACATTCTGTCTAGTGTGTTAATTCTGTACACCGTGTACAGACTGTCCAGTTTGTACATTCTGTCCAGTGTGTACATTCTGTCCAGTGTGTAGAAACTGTCCAGTGTGTAAAATCTGTCCAGTGTGTACATTCTGTCCAATGTATTAGAACTGTCCACTGTGTACAGAATGTCCAATGTGTAGAGACAGTCCAGTGTTTACAAACTGTCCAGTGTGTACAGACTATCCAGTGAGTACAGACTGTGCTTTGTGTAGAGACAGTCCAGTTTGTAAAGACTGCCCAGTGTGTCTATTCTGTCCAGTGTGTACAGACTGACCAGTGTGTATAGACTGTTCAGAGATTACATTCTTTCATGTATGTACAGACTGTCCAGTGTGTACGTTTTTGTACAGACATTTCAGTGTGTACATTCTGTCCAAAGTGTATAGACAGTCCAAATTTTACATTCTATCCAGTGTGTACAGACTGCTGAGTGTGTACATTCTTTCCAGTATGTTAAGACTGTCCGGTGTGTACATATTTTCCAGGTTCTACATTCTGTCCACTGTATATAGGCTGTCCACTGTTTACATTCTGTCCAGTGTGTAAAGTCTGTTCAGTGTGTCTATTTTGACCAGTGTGTACAGACTGCCCAGTGTGTACAGACCCTCCAGTGTGTACAGACTCTCCAGTGTGTAAAGAATGTCAATTCTGTACAGACTGTCCAGTGTTTACAGACTGTTCGGTGTGTACAGACTTTACTGTGTGTACAGACTCTCCATTGTGTACATTCTGTTCAGTGTGAACAGACTGTCCAGTGTATACATTCTGTTCAGTGTGTATATATTTTCCAGTGTGTACAGACTATTAATTGTGTAATTCTGTCCAGTTTTTACAACTATCCAGTGAGAACAGACTGTCCAGTGTGTACATTCTGTCCAGTGTGTACTGACTGTACAGTGTGTACAGACTGTCCAGTTTGTACAAACTGTCCAGTGTGTACATTCTGTCCAGTGTGTATAGATTGTGCAGTGTGGAGACTGTCCAGTGTATACAGACTGTCCAGTGTTTACAGACTGTCCAGTGTGTCCAGACTCTCCAGTGTGTACAGACTGTCCAGTGTGTACAGACTGTGCAGTGTGCACAGAATGTCCACTGTGTACAGAATGTCCATTTTATACAGACTGTCCAGGGTTTACAGAATGTCCAGTGTGTTCAGACTGTCCAGTGTGTACACTCTGTTCAGTGTGAAAAGACTGTCCATTGTGGACATTCTGTCCAGTGTTTCCAGACTGTACAATGTATAGACTGTCCAGGGTGTACATCTGTCCATTGTGTACAGACTGTCCACTGTGTACAATCTGTTTAGGGTGTACATTCTGCCCAATGTGTAGAGACTGTCCAGTGTGTACACACCGTCCATTGTGTACATTCAATATAGTGTATACATTCTGTCCAGTGTGCAAATTCTGCCCACTGTGTACAGACTGTCCAGTGTGTAAAGACTATCCAGGGTACACAGACTGTCCAGTGAGTACATTCTGTCCAGTGTGTACAACTGTCCAGTGGGTACAGACTGTCGAGTATGTACAGTCTCTCCAGGGTATACAGACTCTCCAGTGTGTACATTATGTTCATTATGAACAGACTGTCCAGTGTGTACATTCTATTCAATGTTTACAGACTGTCCAATGTGTACAGACTGTGCAGTGTTACATTCTTTCCAGTGTATACAGACTGTCCAGTTTGTACAGACTATCCAGTGAGTACAGATTATCCAGTGTGTACAGACTGTCCCGAGTTTCCATTCTGTCCAGTGTGTACATTCTGTACAGTGTGTATATTCTTTCAAGTGTGTACAGACTGTTCATTGTGTACGTACTGTCTAGTTTTTACAGACTATCCTGTGAGTTCAGACTGTCCAGTGTCTACTATCTGTCCAATGTATACTGACTGTACAGTGTGTACAGACTGTTCAGCGTGTACAGACTCTTCAGTGTGTACATTCTGTCCAGTGTGTATAGATTGTACGGTGTGGACAGACTGTCCAGTGTGTACAGAATGTCCAGTGTGTTTACAGACTGTCCAGTGTGATCATTTGAGTACAGACTGTCTAGTGTGTACATTCTGTCAAGTATGTACATTTCGTCGAGTGTGTACAGACTGTCCTGTGTGTACAGACTGTCAAGTGTTTTCAGACTGTCAATGGTATACTGACAGTCGAGTGTGTACATACTGTCCAGTTTGTACAGACTGTCCCGTGATTACAGACTGTCCAGGGTGTACAGACTGTGCAAGGTGAACAGAAAGTCCACTGTGTACAGAATGTCCATTATATAAAGACTGTCCAGTGTTTACAGACTGTCCAGTGTGTACAGACTCTCCAGTGTGTACAGAATGTCCATTGTGTACAGACTGTCCAGTGTCTACAGACAGTCCTGTATGTACAGACTTTACAGTGTGTACAGACTGTCCAGTGTGTACATTCTGTTCAGTGTTTACAGAATGTACAATGTGTACAAACTGTACAGTGTGGACAGACTGTCCTGTGTGTATATTCTGTCCAGTGTGTACATCCTGTCCAGTGTGTACATTCTGCCCACTGTGTAGAGACTGTCTAGTGTGTACATACCATCCATTGTATACATTCAATCCAGTGTGTACATTCTGTCCAGTATGCACATTCTACCCACTGTGTACAGACTGTCCAGTGTGTAAAGACAATCCAGGGTGCACAGACAGTCCAGTGAGTACATTCTGCCAGTGTGTACAGACTGTCCAGGCGGTACAGACTGTCCAGTATGTACAAACTGTCCAGTATGTACAGACTCTCCAGTGTGTACAGACTGTCAAGTGTATTCATTCTGTCCAGTTCATACAGACTGTCCAGTGTGTACAGACTCTCCAGTATGTACATTCTGTCTAGTGTGTATATTCTGTATACCATGTACAGACTGTCCAGTTTGTACATTCTGTCGAGTTTGTACATTTTGTCCAGTGTGTACATCCTGTCCAGTGTGCACATTCTGCCCACTGTGTAGAGACAGTCTAGTGTATACATACCGTCCATTGTATATATTCAATCCAGTGTGTACATTCTGTCCAGTGTGCACATTCTACCCACTGTGTACACACTGTCCAGTGTGTAAAGACAATCCAGGGTGCACAGACAGTCCAGTGAGTACATTTTGCCAGTGTGTACAGACTGTCGAGTGGGTACAAACTGTCCAGTATGTACAGATTGTCCAGTATGTACAGACTCTCCAGTGTGTACAGACTATCAAGTGTATTCATTCTGTCCAGTTCATACAGACTGTCCAGTGTGTACAGACTCTCCAATGTGTACATTCTGTCTAGTATGTATATTCTGTACACCGTGTACAGACTGTCCATTTTGTACATTCTGTCGTGTTTGTACATTTTGTCCAGTGTGTACACCCTGTCCAATGTGTACATTCTGCCCACCATGTAGAAACAGTCTAGTGTGTACATACCGTCCATTGTATACATTCAATCCAGTGTGTACATTCTGTCCAGTGTGCACATTCTACCCACTGTATAGAGACTGTCCAGTGTCTAAAGACTATCCAGGGTGTACAGACAGTCCAGTGAGTACATTCTGCCAGTGTGTACAGACTGTCCAGTGTGTACACAATGTCCATAGTTTACAGACTGTCCACTGTCTACAGCCTGTCCGGTATGTACAGACATTACAGTGTGTACAGACTGTCCAGTGTGAACAGACTGTCCAGTGTGGACATTCTGTCCTGTGTTTACACACTGTACAATGTGTACAGACTGTCCAGTGTGTACATTCTGTCAAGTGTGTAGAGACTGAACAGTGTGTTCATTCTGTTCAGTGTGTGCATTCTGCCCACTGTGAAGAGACTGTCCAGTGTTTACATACCGTCCATTGTATTCATTCAATCCAGTGTGTACATTCTATCCAGTGTGCACATTCTGCCCACTGTGTACAGACTGTCCAATGTGTAAAGCCAATCCTGGGTGAACAGACATTCCAGTGAGTACATTCTGTCCAGTGTGTAGAGACTGTCCAGTGGGTACAGACTGTCCAGTATATACAGACTGTCCAGTATGTACAGACTATCCAGTGTTTAAAGACTGTCCAGTGTGTTCATTCTGTCCAGTGTATACAGACTCTCCAGTGTGTACAGACTCTCCAGTGTGTACATTCTGCCCAGGGTGTACATTCTTTCCACTCTGTACAGACTGTCCAGTGTGTAAATCTGTCCAGTGTGTACAGACTATCGAGTGTGTAGATTCTGTCTAGTGTGTATATTCTGTACACCGTGTACAGACTGTCCAGTTTGTACATTCTGTCCAGTGTGTACATTCTGTCTAGTGTGTAGAAACTGTCCAGTGTGTACAAGCTGTCCAGTGTGTACAGAGAGTGCAGTGTGTACAGACTTTCCAGTGTGTACAGACTGTACACTGTGTACATTCTGTCTAATGTGCACATTCTGCCCACTGTGTAGAGACTGTCCAGTGTGTACAGACTGTCCACTGTGTACATTCGGTCCAGTGTGTACATTCTGCCCACGGTGTAGAGATGGTCCAGTATGTACAAACCGTCCATTGTGTACATTCAATGAGTGTGTACATTCTGTCCAGTGTGCACATTCTCCCCACTGTGTAAAGACTGTCCAGTGTGTAAAGACTATCCAGGTTGCACAGACTGTCCAGTGTGTAAAGACTATCCAGGATGCACAGACTTTCCAGTGAGTACATTCTGTCCTGTGTGTACAGACTTTCCAGTGGGTACAGCCTGTCCAGTAGGTACAGACTGTCCAGTATGTACAGACTCTCCAGTGTATACAAACTCTCCGGTGTGTACCTTCTGTTCATTGTGAACAGACTGTCCAGTGTGTACATTCTCTCCAGTGTTTACAGACTGTCCAATGTGTACAGACTGTGCAGTGTGTACATTCTGTCCAAGGTGTACAGACTGTCCAGTTTGTACAGACTATCCAGTGAGTACAGACTGTCCAGTGTGTACAGACTGTCCCGAGTTTGCATTCTGTCCAGTGTGTACATTCTGTACAGAGTGTATATTCTTTCCAGTGTGTACAGACTGTTCAATGTGTTCACACTGTCCCGATTTTACAGACTATCCTGTAAGTTCAGACTGTCCAGTGTCTGTAGCTACCAAATTTCTTCCCTTCTCTCCTGGCGATTCGCAGGGCCGTGTGACCTCCGGCTTCCTGGAGTCTCTGCACCAGCTCTGGCTTGAGGGGATAACTTAGCAAGAACCTGGTTCTCTTTGTTATGGTGATTCCACCTGTATTCAAGGTCTTAGCAGTGGGCCGTTAGCCTGCCTCCCCTGGCTGACCCTGCCCGAGGGGCCGGGAAGCTTTAATCTTCTCCTCCTGCTTCTGGTTGGGAGGAGGCCTTGCCTTTTTGATCCTGGTTGCCCACTGGTATAAATAACTGACTTGAGTTTAATAAAGTTGACATTTACTCTTGTAGATGAGCCAGGTCTCTTTTGTCTGTGTCTCTTTTTCAACCCTTAGGACAATTGTCCCTTCTCGTGGGCCCGAGTTCAGGAAGCGCGCAACCTGGGTCGGGCATGGGTATCCAGCGGGAAGTGCAGACTCCTACAAGTGTCTACATTCTGTCCAGTGTATACTGACTGTATAGTGTGTACAGACTGTCCTATGTGTACATTCTGTCCAGTGTGTATAGATTGTGCAGTGTGGACAGACTGTCTAGTGTGTACAGAATGTCCAGAGTGTTTAAAGACTATCCAGTGTGATCATTTGAGTATGGACTGTCAAGTGTGTACATTCTGTCAAGTATGTACATTTTGTCGAATGTGTATAGACTGTCCTGTATGTACAGACTGTCAAGTGTTTTAAGACTGTAAAGGTTATACAGACTGTTGAGTGTGTACATACTGTCCAGTGTGTACAGACTGCCCCGTGTTTACAGACTCTCCAGTGTGTACAGACTGTGCAGTGTGCACAGAATGTCCACTGTGTACAGAATGTCAATTGTATACAGACTGTCCAGTGTTTACAGACTGTCCAGTGTGTACAGACTCTCCAGTGTGTACAGACTGTCCAGTGTGTACAGACTGTGCAGTGTGCACAGAATGTTCACTGTGTACAGAATGTCAATTTTATACAGACTGTCCAGTGTCTACAGACTGTCCGGTATGTACAGACTTTACAGTGTGTAGAGACTGTCCAGTGTGCACATTCTGCCCACTGTGTACAGACTGTCCAGTGTGTAAAGACTATCCAGGTTGCACAGACTGTCCAGTGTGTAAAGACTATCCAGGGTGCACAGACTGTCCAGTGAGTATATTCTGTCCAGGGTGTACAGAGTGTCCAGTGGGTACAGACAGTCCAGTAGGTACAGACTGTCCAGTATGTACAGACTCTCCAGTGTATACAAACTCTCCAGGGTGTACGTTCTGTTCATTGTGAACAGACTGTCCAGTGTGTACATTCTCTCCAATGTTTACAGACTGTCCAATGTGTACAGACTGTGCAGTGTGTGCATCCTGTTCATTGTGTACAGACTGTCCAGTTTGTACAGACTATCCAGTGAGTACAGACTGTCCAGTGTGTACAGACTGTCCTGTATTTACATTCTGTCCAGTGTGTACATTCTGCACCGTGTGTATAGTCTTTCCAGTGTGTACAGACTGTTAATTGTGTACATACTGTCCAGATTTTACAGACTATCCAGTGAGTTCAGACTGTCCAGTGTGTACTGACTGTCCAGTGTGTGCAGACTGTCCAGTGTGTACAGACTGTCCTGTGTGTACAGACTGTCCAGTTTGTACAGACTGTCCAGTGTGTACATTATGTCCAGTGTGTATAGATTGTGCAGTGTGGAGACTGTCCACTGTACACAAACTGTCCCGTGTGTACAGACTGTCCAGTGTGTACAGACCGTGTAGTGTGCACAGAATGTCCACTGTGTACAGAATATAGATTGTGTACAGACTGTCCACTGTTTGCAGAATCTCCATTGTGTACAGACTCTCCAGTGTGTACAGACTGTCCATTGTGTACTTTGTATTCAGTGTGAACAGACTGTCCAGTGTGGACATTCTGTCAAGTGTGTACAGACTGAACAGTGTGTTCATTCTGTCCAGTGTGTACATTCTAAGCACTGTGTAGAGACTGTCCAGTGTTTACATACCATTCATTGTGTTCATTCAATCCAGTGTGTACATTCTATCCAGTGTGCACATTCTGCCCACTGTGTACAGACTGTCCAGTGTGTAAAGCTAATCCTGGGTGCACAGACATTCCAGTGAGTACATTCTGTCCAGTGTGTAGAGACTGTCCAGTGTATACAGACTGTCCAGTGTGTACAGACTCTCCACTGTGTACGTTTTTCTACAGAAATTTCAGTGTGTACATTCTGTCCAATTTGTAGACAGTCCAAATTTTACATTCTATCCAGTGTTAACAGACTGTCGAGTGTGTACATTCTTTCCAGTATTTAAAGACTGTCCAGTGTGTACATTTTTTCCAGTGTGTATATTCTGTCCACTTTATATAGACTGTCCACTGTTTACATTTTGTCCAGTGTGTAAATTCTGTCCAGTGTGTCTATTCTGACTAGTCTGTACAGACTCTCCAAGAGTACACCAATTGTTTATCCAATGCCAAATGGTTAGCCCTGAAAATATACATACAAATAACATTATAGTAAGTTAAAGTGTGTATGTGTTATAGTTTCTTAGGTAGTCAACAGTATGATCCCTTATGACTTTTTTTCAGATATCTATATTGTTATTTTGCTCTCCTTTCTCCCTGCGTATTTAACTCCCATGAACCTAATTATAACCCTGAAAACAAACAGACAAGTAACATACAGATTGAGCAGATTACATACATATATTCATGTAATAAAATTAATGAAACCTCCATAAGTTGGAAAGGGAACAAAAAGGCATATACGCGAGGATTTGAAGAAAAAAAACAGTAAAAGGAGAAATGATGTTTAATTGTTGCAAAATATTTGTTTAACTATGTAAAGATGTGTTGAATTTTTTAATTATATGTAAAAATGTGTTGCTGTTTTACCTTGTCTGCCTAAGGCACCTGATTAGTCTAACAAAAAGCTCAACAGCCAATAGCGAGGAAGAGGTATAGGCAGGACTTATAGGCAGGAAGACTAAGTAGGAGGAGAAATTTAGGCTTGGAAAGGAAGAAAGAAAAAGAGATACCAGGGAGAAACCAGTGGCCAGTCAGCCAGACACGGAGGAAGCAGGAATGCAAGGCATACAGAATAAAAGGTAAAAAGCCACAAGGAAAAATGTAGATAAATAGAAACAGGTTAAATTAAGTTAAAAGAGCTAGCTGGATGAGCCTAAGCTAAGACTAAGTGCTTAAAATTAATAATAAGCATTTGTAGTAAATTATTTGGGACTTGCCCAAGGAAAATTCCAACTAAACATAATACAATAAATAAAATAAGAAAGTAGTTTTTTTAAAGCATTAATATAAAAGATAAAAAAGGGACATAGCCAAGACTGTTAAATAGAGAACCTTGTCTCAGAGACCAAAAAAAAAGATAAAAAGAGATGTAACTTATCCCTTTTACCTTCTCTGAAGAATTTTTCATAGATACTGTCACTGGATAACCACATGGGCATAAGGTAGCCTGCCAGTAATTAAAAGCTTTTTAATAGTAAAGTATATTGCAGTTGTTTATAACTTAAAATGTCATTATAATATATCCAACAAATTAAATTCACCTTGATTATATTATCACCTCTTCCTACTACATTCCTTAGGATAAATTATAATTTATTAACAACTAAGCAATAATCCTGATACAATTATCTCACTTAATCATAATTGGCCTACGGAAGTAGGCATAGAAAGCAAGCTTGTTAGGTTTTTGTGTGTCTATGAGTACCAGCCTGGTGCCTGTAGACTTCAACTTTTTGAACTTTTTACAAAGAATGTTTTAAGAAGTTCTTTGATAAGGAATGACTTTAGAAGGACTAGTATATGAAAACTAGTTTTTTGGGTTTTTTTTTGCACCTATAGAACTTTAATTCTTTCTCACTTCAGTCATCTATTAAAAGAATCAAGGAATAGTTAATGCATAAGCAATAGCTATTATAAAAGTCTTTCTCATTGGCCTTATAATGACAAAATATGGGGAGATTTTTGCCAAACAGAGATAATACTTCCAATTCAAATTTCTTAGCTAAGGTGATTTTATATTTCTTCTGTAGACTGTTCTCAAACTCACAGAGGTCCCCGTGCCTCTGCCTCTGGAATGCTGGGATTAGAGGAGTGCAGCACCACCACCCAGCAAATTTTATATTTCTTAAGGCATCTTGAAACTAAGATGAGTGTAAATCCACACTGGTTGAAAAGAATTTTAAGGACTTTTAGTCATAATAAATCTGCATAGGAGGGGCTGGAGAGATGGCTCAGCGGTTAAGAGCATTGCCTGTTCTTCCAAAGGTCTTGAGTTCAATTCCCAGAAACCACATGGTGGCTCACAACCATCTGAAATGAGATCTGATGCCCTCTTCTGGACTGCAGGCAGACACACAGACAGAATATTGTATACATAATAAATAAATAAATATTTTAAAAAATCTGCATAGGAATAGTTTTTGTTTATATATTTTTTAAAAGATCTTTGTTGTTTTTATTTTATATATAAAGTGTTTTGCCTACATGTATGTCTGTATACCATATGTGTGTCTGGTGACCACCAAGGCCAGAAGAGGGCATAAGACCTCCTGAAATTAGAATTACAGTTGTGGGTCCTGAGGATATAACCCAGTTGTTTGGAACAGCAGACAGTGCTCTTAACCACTGAGCCATCTCTCCAGCCCCAGGGATATTTTAAAAAAACAAAACAACAATAAGAAACTCTATGAAAAACAACTGGGCACTGCTGCAAAAGTACTTGATTGTCTCAAACACAGAAGAGTTAATTCATCTCTCAGTAGGAAACTATGTACTTTTGCACAATGTTTGTACTTAACATTTCTGTTTCTTAAAAGAATGATGTTAAAACTTAAAAAGTTACATAAAAAGTAAGAAGTGAAAAAAATTTAAAGGCTAGGAAGGACACGGGAATTATATTCAAAATCTAAAGTATTTTAATTTTGCTAGATAAATTCTCAGTTAAACACAAGTGTGTTCTGAATTCCTGAGCATATTAAGTATTATATTTGTTTTCTCAAGTACCAGTTCTTTAACCCTTTACTTGTCATGAAAATGCATTTATTTTTATAAACCAGGAGGTATGTATGGTGATACAGACCTAGAATCCTAGCATCTGGGAAACTAAGGCAAAGTCAAGCACAATTGAGATATCATTGCCATCCTGGGTTGCATAGCAAGTTCAATGCCAGCCTGGGCTACTTAACAAGACTGTCTCAAAAATAAACAACAGAGCAAAGTCAGCATTGTGAAACTGAACTTACATTCAAAGTTCAAACTCTTGACTTCTGAGATGACAGAAAAAATATCTTTTTCTGAAACAAACATAAAACTACTTACAGTTCAGAAGTGGTTGCATACAAAACTGTCAGACAAGAGAAAGCTGCCGTTCGCTGGTAGCAGGTACTTCTGTCCCATTAAAATAAGCATTCTGGAAAAGCTAGAGTTGTTTTCAATGACCTGTGAGGATAAATCCAGCTCTATAACAGACATATCATCTTCAGTCAATGGGAGCGTGTGAAGATGCATGTCATCGAGGGAAGGCAAGTGCTTTTCCATCTCACATAATTCTGACAAGTTGCAAGCATCAAGTGGTAAAAAGACGTGGCCACTATTTCCATGCTGTGTTTCGACAAATGAGTAGAGAACACTGCTTTTGAGACCTTCTTGGATAAACTGCGAGGATCCACCCAAAATAAGCTCTCTGATCTGTGCAAAACAGTGGTTTAAAGTACATTAAAATAATGCTGGTTTAAAATTATTTTCCAGGGCCTGGAAAGATGGCTCAGCAATTAAGAGCACTAGCTGTTCTTAAAGAGAATCTGGGTTTAGTTCCCAACTCCCACACAGTTGCTCACAATCAGCTCTCAATCCAGTTCCAGGAGCTCTATCCTCCTCTTCTGGCCTCAGAGGGCAACCAGGCAACACATGATACACAGACATGCATGCAGGCAAAACATTCACAAACATAAAGTAAAATTAGTTTACAGTTAAAATAAATTTCCAAATAATTAAACTTGTGCTGTGCTTTGAATATCTTATTTCATATATTAAAATCTACTCTTATTAAGCTCAGAGTTATTTTAGAGTATAATGAGACTATAAGAGTGTTAAGAGACTACTTTTGAACTCTACAGAAGGAAACAGCTCATAAACCCCATATTAAGGGGGTTTATACTTAATATTAATACTTAATATTAATCATATTAAGTAATGTGACAATATATGTATACAAAATGCTGAAGCTTCAAGCCAAAACTAACTTTTCCTCGCTTTGGTTGTTTCTCTTAGATATCTGGCTGTGGTGATGAGAAAAATGCTTATGCTCACTGAGGCTCTGCACAGACAAACCTCACAACATTCATGTAGGACATGGAGACAAAGGGCACCTAAAGCACATGTTTTTCCTTTTGGCAGGAAGCAGAGTCCTTTGTCCTGGTCCACATATTCCACATCGTCTGCAGCATCTATGAAACTTCATGGTAGGCTAACTTAGACACTTCCTAAATCTCAGTCTTCACCATCCTCATGCAGTGTAGGGTAATCACATCTTCTGTACAGTACAAATACTGACCTTAGACACTGCTCTAAACCCACCTTTGAAAACCCAACAGAAAGGGTAAAACAAGTAACACAAATTCTGCAGATAGTGAAGTTCTCAATGTTCCTAGTTCACCTAGGAGCACTATATTCTTACAGTTACAGAACATAATGTTCAGCCCCACATTAAAATCTCAAAGATAATGTATATGCTGGGCAATGAAACAAAGCTCTACCCACTTAAAGGAACCAGAATTTATTTTTCTACCTCAAAGGAGTTAAGTTAGAAATCAAGAATAAATTGATACTAAAATCAACCAAATGCAAGTAAAATAGTTCTCTTCTAAATAATTTATGCAGTTCAAAGATGAAATCACAAGAGAGATTAGATAATGTTTTTCTCACAATGGAAGTGAAAATATAAAATACCTAGACTCACAATGTGATTCCATTTCGTACACGTTGGGATGGTAATTACAAAAAGAAACAGAATGTTTTGATGAAAAAGTAGAAAAACTGAAATGCATTGTGGGTGGAAATACAAACATTGTGCAGCGGCTATCAAAAACAGGATGGCTGGCTCCACCCTGCTAGCGCCCCCGCCAGCCATCCCAGCTGCCATCCAGAGGGCCATCGGAGGGGTGAGTTTGCGTCGGCCCGCGGCAGGGGCCCGGTGAGGAGGAGCTAGGACTTTCCCCGACCCCATAGACTCCCAGGTCAGTCTGCACTGCTGGCTCCACCCTGATAACACCCCCGCCAGCCATCCCAGCCTCCATCCAGAGGGCCATCGGAGGGGTGAGTTTGCTTCGGGCCCGCGGCAGGGGCCCGGCGAGGAGGAGCTCGGATTTTCCCCGACCCCATAGACTTCCAGGTCAGCCTGCACTGCTGGCTCCACCCTGCTAGTGCCCCCGCCAGCCATCCCAGCTGCCATCCAGAGGGCCATCGGAGGACGCCCCCGCCAGCCATCCCAGCCTCCAGCCAGAGGGCCATTGGAGGGGTGAGTTTGCTTCGGGCCCGTGGCAGGGGCCCGGCGAGGAGGAGCTAGGACTTTCCCCGGCCCCATAGACTCCCAGATGAGCCTGCACTGCTGGTTCCACCCTGATAGCGCCCCCGGCAGCCATCCCAGCCTCCATCCAGAGGGCCATCGGAGGGGTGAGTTTGCTTCGGGCCCGCAGCAGGGGCCCGGCGAGGAGCAGCTTGGATTTTCCCTGACCCCATAGACTCCCAGATCAGCCTGCACTGCTGGCTCCACCCTACTAGCGTCCCCGCCAGCCATCCCAGCTGCCATCCAGAGGGCTATTGGAGGGCGCCCCCGCCAGCCATCCCAGCCTCCAGCCAGAGGGCCATTGGAGGGGTGAGTTTGCTTCGGACCCGTGGCAGGGGCCCGGCGAGGAGGAGCTAGGACTTTCCCCGACCCCATAGACTCCCAGGTCAACCTGCAGTGCTGGGTTCACCCTGCTAATCTCTCCCGCGTGCCACCCCAGCTTTCATCCAGGTACAAATTTCTATATTTCTCCCTTCCCACTGGGGCCATAAAATTTCCCCAGCTCAGCTGCCTTGCACACTGGGCCTGCTCTGTAGGCGCATCCTGGAAAGAGGGAGTGCCTGTGCTTCAATAGCCTACCTGAGGAAAGGTAGTCATTCTATCAGTGAACTCCCTGCCCAAAAAGGGAACCTGACCCGCTACCAGAAGTTCCAATAGAGAGCATTTGAATGAAGAGATGGGCAGATGCCAAGGCAAGACCTCATCCAACAATCTGTAAAACAACATGAAAATACCAGATCCCAACGACCCTACAACAGAAGGACTTGAACACTCTAACTCAGATGAAGTGGAAAAAAGTGCCATTATGAAAACAATAGAGTCCCTTAAACAGGATATGAATAACTCCCTTAAAGAATTGGATGAGAAGTATAACAAAAAGTTTGAAGAAATGAGTTTAGAAATGGATGAGAAATATAACAAAAAGTTTGAAGAAATAAGTAAATCCGTGAATGATACCCTGAGAAACCAAGAAAAAACAATCAAACAAGTAAAGGAAACAGTCCAAGAATTGAAAATTGAAATGGAGGCAATGAAGAAAACACAAAAAGAGAACCGGCTGGATATGGAAAAACCTACGTAAACGAACGGAGACTACAGAATCAAGCATAACCAATAGAATACAAGAGATAGAAGAACGAATCTCAGATTCTGAAGATACCATAGAGAAAATAAATGCTCTGGTCAAAGAAAACGGCAAATCCAACAAATTCTCTTCACAAAACATTCAGGAAATCTGGGATACAATAAAAAAAACCAAATAAAAGAATAATAGGGATTGAAGAAGGAGAAGAACTGCAGATCAAAGGCCCAGAAAATATATTAACAAAATTATAGAAGAAAACTTTCCCAATCTAAAGAACGATATTCTTATGAAGGTCCAAGAAGCATACAGAACGCCGAATAGATTGGATCAAAAAAAAAGTCCCCTCGCCATATAATAATCAAAACACAAAACATTCAGATTAAAGAAAGAATATTAAGAGCTGCAAAGGAAAAAGGTCAAGTGACTTATAAAGGTAAACCTATCAGGCTTACACCAGACTTCTCTATGGAAACCATGAAAGCCAGAAGATCCTGGATAGAGGTACTGCAGAAACTAAGAGACCATGGATGCAAACCCAGACTACTATACCCAGCCAAGCTATCGTTCACTATCAACGGAGAAAACAAAATATTCCAGGATAAGAACAAATTTAAACAATTCGTAGCCACAAATCCAGCCCTACAGAAAGTAATAGAAGGAAAATCGCAACCCAAGGAATCCAACATTGCCATCACTGCCTACAATAACCCAGACATCTAGCTACCCTTCACAACCACAACTCAAACAAGAGAAACACACAAACTCTACTACACACACACAAATAATAACCGGAATCAACAACCACTGGTCATTAATATCACTTAATATTAATGGACTCAACTCACCTATAAAAAGGCACAGACTTAGAGACTGGATAAGAAAAGAGGATCCAACATTATGCTGTTTACAAGAAACACACCTCAACCACAAAGATAGAATCTTCTCAGAGTAAAGGGTTGGGAAAAGGTTTTCCAAGCAAACGGACCTAAGAAACAAGCTGGTATGGCCATTCTAATATCTAACAAAATTGACTTCAAACTAAAATCAATCAGAAGAGATGGAGATGGATATTTCATACTCATAACAGGAACAATTAATCAGGAGGAAGTCTCAATCCTGAATATCTACGCCCCTAATATAAAAGCACCCACCTATGTAAAAGAGAAACTTTTAGAACTCAAAGCAGTCATCAAACCACACACACTAATAGTAGGAGACTTCAGCATACCTCTCTCATCAATGGACAGGTCAATCAAACAGAAACTCAACACAGAAATAAGAGAATTGCTAGAGGTAATGAATCAAATGGACTTAACAGATATCTATAGAATATTCTACCCAAAAAGGAAAGAATATACCTTCTTCTCTGCAGCTCATGGAACCTTCTCGAAAATTGACCACATACTCAGTAACAAAGCAAACTTCCACAGATACAAAAAAAATTGTAGTAACCACCTGTGTCTTATCGGATCACCATGGTGTAAAGTTAGAATTCAATAACAATTCAAACACCAGAAAGCCTACAAATGCGTGGAAGCTGAACAATCAACTACTGAATCATCCCTGGGTCAAGGAAGAAATAAAGAAATTAAAGTCTTCCTTGAATTTAATGCAAATAAAGACACAACATACTCAAACCTATGGGATACAATGAAAGCAGTGTGTACATTCTAACCAGTTTGTACATTGTGTCCTGTGTTTACAGACTGTCCAGTGTGTACATTCTGTACAGTGTGTACATTGTGTCCAGTGAGTAGAGACTGTACATAGTGTACAGACTGTCCAGTGTGTACAGAGTGTCCAGTGTGTATATTCTCTCCAGTGTTTACGGACTGTCAAGTGTGTACAGACTGTCAAGTGTGTACATTCCATTCAGTGTGTACGTTGTGTCCAGTGTGTACTTTGTGTCAAGTGAGCATAGATTGTCCAGTGTGTAAAGACTGTCCAGTGTGGACATTCTGTCCACTGTGTACATTCTGTCTAGTGTGTACAGACTGTAAAATGTTTATATTCTGTCCAGTATGTACAGACTGTCTAGTGTGTACATTGTGTCAAGTGTGTACAGACTGTCCAATGTCTACATTGTTTCCAGTGTGTACATTCTCTCCAGTGTGTACAATCTGTCCAGTTTGTATACAGAGTGACTAATGTGTACATTCTTTCCACTGTTTACAGACTTTCCAGTATGTGCATTCAGTCGAGTGTGTACAGTCTGTCCAGTGTGTACAGAGTGTCCAGTGAGTACAGACTGTCTAGTGTGAACATTCTGTCCAGTGTGTTCATTCTGTCCAGTGTGTACATTCTGCCCCATGTGTACAGACTGTCCAGTGTGTACAGAGTGTCCAGTTTGAACAGACTGTCCAGTGTGTACATTGTGTCCAGTGTGTGCATTCTGTACAATAAGTACATTGTGCCACGTGTGTACAAAATATCCAGAGACTACATCCTGTCAAGTGAGTACATTATGTCCAGTGTGTACATTCTGTACAGTATGTATATTGTGTCCAGTGTGTACATTGTGTCCATTGAGTACAGACTTTCCAGTGTGTACAGACTGCCCAGTGTGTTCATTCTTTCCAGTGTTTGTACAGACTGTCCAGTGTGTACATTTCGTCCAGTGTATACTTTCTGCCTAGTGTGTCTACAGACTATCCAGTGTGTACACTCTGTCCAGTGTGTACAGACTGTCCAGTGTGTACATTCTGATGAGTGAATACATTCTATCCAGTGTGTACATTCTATCCAGTGTGTACATTCTGTCCAGTGGATACAGACAATCCAGTGGGTACTGAGTGTCCCATGTGTACATTCTGTCCAGTGTATTCATTCTGTCCAGAATGTGTACAGACTGTCCACTGTGTACATTCTGTTAATTTTGGACAGACTGCACAGTGTGTACATTCAGTCCAGTGTGTATATTCTGTCCAGTGTGTACATTTGGAGCAGTTTGTACATTGTGTCATGTGTGTACAGACTGTCCAGTGTGTATAATCTGTCCTGTTGTACATTTTGTCAAGTGTGTACATTGTGTCCAGTGAGTACAGACTGTCCAGTGTGTACAGAGTGTCCAGTGTGTATATTCTCTCGAGTGTTTACAGACTGCCCAGTGTGTATATTCTGTCCAGTGTGTGCATTCTGTCCAGTGTGTACAATCTGTCCAGTTTGTGTACTGAGTGTCCAGTGTGAATATTCTGTCCGGTGTGTACATTCTGTCCATGTGTTTACAGACTGGACACTGTGTACAGACTGTCCAGTGTGTGCATTCGGTCCAGTGTGTACAGGCTGTCCAGCTGTACAGAGTCTCCAATGTGCACAGACCGTCCAGTGCTTACATTCTGTCCAGTATGTTCATTCTGTCCAGAATGTGTACAGACTGTCCACGGTATACATTCTGTTAATTTTGGACAGACTGCACAGAGTGTACATTCTGTCCAGGGTGTTCATTCTGTCCAGTATGTACAGTCTTTCCAGTGTATACATTCTGTCAAGTGTGTATATTCTGTCCTGTGTGTAGAAACTGTCCAGTGTGTACAAACTGTCCTGTATGTATAGACAGTACAGTATGTACAGACTCTCCAAAGTTTACAGACTGTACACTGTGTACATTCTGTTCAGTGTGTATATTGTGTTCAGTGTGCGTAAAGACTGTCCATTGTGTACATTCTCTCTAATGTGTACAGACACTACAGTGTGTACATTCTTTACAGTGTGTGTACAGACTATCCAGTGTGTACATTCCGTCCAATGTGTATAGACTGTCCAGTGGGTACATTCTGTGCTGTGTGTACATTCTGTCCAGTGTCTACAGACTGTCCAATGTGTACATTGTATCCAGTGAGTACAGACTGTCCAGTGTGTACAGACTCTCCAGTGTGTACATTCAGTCCAGTGTGTGTACAGATTGTCCAGTGTGTACATTATGTCCAGTGTGTACATTCTGTCCAGTTTGTGTACAGATTGTGCACTGAGTACATTCTATACATTGTGTAAAGACTCTGCAGTGTGTACCTTCAGTCCAGTGTGTGTACAGACTGTTCAGGGTGTACATTCTGTCCAGTGTGTACATTCTGTCCAGTTTGTGTACAGATTGTCCGCTGTGTACATTCTGTCCATTGTGTACAGACTGCACAGTGTGTACATTCTGTGCAGTGTATATATTCTGTCCAGTTTGTACATTCTGACAAGTTTGTACATTGTGTTCTGTGTGTACAGACTGTCCAGTGTGTACAGTGTCCAGTGTGTACATTCTCTCCAGTGTTTCCCAACATCCAGTATGTATGTTGTGTCCAGTGTGTACATTGTGTCCAGTGAGTACAGATTTTCCAGTATGTACAGACTGTCCAGTGTGTGCAATCTGTCCTCAGTACATTGTGCCCAGGGTTTCCAGACTGTCCAGTATGTAAATTCTGTCCGGTGTATACTGACTGTCCAGTGTGTGCATTGTGTCCAGTGTGTATAGACTGTCCAGTGTGTACATTCTGTCCAATGTGTACATTCTGTCCAGTGTGTACAATCTGTCCAGTTTGTGTACATAGTTACAGTGTGTACATTTTGTCCAGTGTGTGCAGAATGTCTGTGTACAGACTGTCCAATGTGTACATTCTGTGCAGTGTATATATTCTGTCCAGTGTGTACAGACTCTCCAGTGTGTACATTCTGTCCAATGTGTGTACAGACTTTCCAGTGTGTATATTCTTTCTATTTTGTACAGACTGCACAGTGTGTACATTCTGTCCAGTGTGTACATTCTGTCCAGTGTGTACATTCTGACCAGTATGTACATTGTGTCCTGTGTGTACAAACTGTCCAGTGTGTACATTCTTTCTAGTGAGTACATTATGTCCAGTGTGTACATTGTGTCCAGAGAGTCCAGACTGTCTAGTGTGTAGAGTGTCCAGTGTGTACATTTTCTCCAGTGTTTACCGATTATCTAGTGTGTACACACTGTCAAGTGTGTAAATTCCATTGAGTTTGTATGTTGAGTCCAGTGTGCATATTGTGTCCAATGAGTACAGATTGTCCAATGTGTACGGACTGTCCAGTGTGTTCATTCTGTCAAGTGTGTACATTCTGTTCAGTGTGTAAAAACTGTCCAGTTCATACACACTGTCCAGTGTGTACATTCTGTCCTTTGTGTACAGACTTTCCAGCGAGTACATTCTGTCAAGTATGTACATTCTGTCCAGTGTGTACATTCTGTCCAGTGTTTACATTCTGTCCAGTGTGTACAGACTGTCCAGTGTGTACATTCTGTCCAGTGTGTACAGACTCTCCAGTGTGTACATTCTGTCCAGTGTATACATTCTGTCCAATGTGTAAAATCTGTCTAGTTTGTGTACAGACTCTCCAGTGTGTACATTCTTTATAGTGTGTACAGACTGTCCAGTGTGTACATTCTGTCCAGTGTGTTTATAGAATGTACACTGTGTACATTCTGTCCAGTGTGTACATTCTGTCCAGTGTGTACATTCTGTTCAGTGTGTACATTCTGTCCAGTGTGTACATTCTGTCCAGTGTGTAAATTCTGTCCAGTTTGCGTACATAGTTTCAGTGTCTACATTCTGTCCAGGGTGTACAGACTGTTCAGTGTGTACATTCTGTCCAGTGTCTACAGACTGTCCAGTGTGTACATTGTATCCAGTGAGTACAGACTGTCCAGTGTGTAGACTCTCCAGTGTGTAAAGACTGTCCAGTGTGTACAGACTGTTCAGTGTGTACATTGTGTCCAGTGTGTATAGACCCTCCAGTGTGTACATTCTGTCCAGTATGTACATTCTGTCCAATGTGTAAAATCTGTCTAGTTTGTGTACAGACTCTCCAGTGTGTACATTCTTTATAGTGTGTACATTCTGTCCAGTGTGTACATTCTGTCCAGTGTGTTTATAGAATGTACACTGTGTATATTCTGTCCAGTGTGTACATTCTGTCCAGTGTGTACATTCTGTCCAGTGTGTACTTTCTGTCCAGTGTGTACATTCTGTCCAGTTTGCATACATAGTTTCAGTATCTACATTCTGTCCAGGGTGTACAGACTGTCCAGTGTGTACATTCTGTCCAGTGTGTACATTCTGTCCAGTTTGCGTACATAGTTTCAGTATCTACATTCTGTCCAGGGTGTACAGACTGTCCAGTGTGTACATTCTGTCCTGTGTCTAAAGTCTGTCCAGTGTGTACATTGTATCCAGTGAGTACAGACTGTCCAGTGTGTACAGACTCTCCAGTGTGTACATTCACTCCAGTGTGTGTACAGACTGTCCAGTGTGTACATTCTGTCCAGTGTGTGTACAGACTTTCCAGTGTGTATATTCTGTCCATTTTGTAAAGACTGCACAGTGTGTACATTCTGTCCAGTGTGTACATTCTGTCCAGTGTGTACATTCTGACCAGTATGTACATTGTATCCTGTGTGTACAACCTGTCCAGTGTGTCCATTCTTTCCAGTGTGTACATTGTGTCCAGTGATTCCAGACTGTCCAGAATGTACGGACAGTTCAGTGTGTACGGAGTATCCAGTGTGTACATTCTCTCCAGTGTTTACCGACTGTCTAGTGTGTACACACTGTCAAGTGTGTACATTCCATTGAGTTTGGATGTTGAGTCCAGTGTGCACCTTGTGTCCAATGAGTACAGATTGTTCGATGTGTACAGACTGTCCAGTGTGTACATTCGGTCCAGTGTGAACATTCTGTTCAGTGTGTAAAAACTGTCCATTTTCTACAGACTATCCAGTGTGTACATTCTGTCCATTGTGTACAGACTGTCCAATGAGTACGTTCTGTAAATTGTGTATATTCTGTCCAGTGTGTAGAGAATGTTCAGTGTTTACATTCTGTCCAGTGTGTACAGACTGTTCAGTGACTACATTCTGTCCAGTGTTTACCTTGTTTCTACTGCGTATATTCTGTCCAGTATTTAGAAATTGTCCAGTGTGTACAAAGTGTCCTGTGTGTACAGACAGTGGAGTGTGTACAGACTGTCCAGTGTGTGCAGACTGTATAGTTTGTACAGACTCTCCAGTGTGTACAGACTTCCAGTGTGTATATTCTCTTCAGTGTGTACAGACTGTCCAATGTGTACATTCTGTCAAGTGTGTACAGGCTATCGAGTTTGTACCGACTGTGCAGTGTGTACATTCTCTCCAGTGTATATATTCTGTACAATGTGTACAGACTGTCGAGTGTTTAAATTCTGTCCAGTGTGCACACACTTCCCACTGTGTACAGACTGTCCAGATTGTACAGAATATCCAGGGTTTACACATTGACTAGTGAGTACAGACTGTACAGTATGTGCAGACTGACCAGTGTATACAGACTGTCCAGTGTGTACATTCTGTCCAGTGTGTACATTCTGTCCAGTGTGTACAATCTGTCCAGTTTGTGTACATAGTTTCAGTGTCTACATTCTGTCCAGGGTGTACAGAGTGTCCAGTGTGTACATTCTGTCCAGAGTCTACAGACTGTCCAGTGTGTACATTGTATCCAGTGACTACAGACTGTCCAGTGTGTACAGACTCTCCAGTGTGTACATTCAGCCGAGTGTGTGTACAGACTGTCCAGTGTATACATTCTGTCCAGTGTATACATTCTGTCCAGTTTTTGTAAGGATTGTCCACTGTGTACATTCTATGCATTGTGTACAGACTCTCCAGTGTGTACATTCAGCCCAGTGTGTGTACAGACTGTCCAGTGTATACATTCTGTCTAGTGTGTACATTCTGTCCAGTTTGTGTACTGATTGTCCACTGTGTACATTCTGTCCATTGTGCACAGACTGCACAGTGTGTACGTTCTGTCCATTGTATATATTTTGTCCAGTTTGTACATTCTGACAAGTTTGTACATTGTGTTCTGTGTGTACTGACTGTCCAGTGTGTACACTTTCCAGTGTTTACATTCTCTCCAGTGTTTCCCAACATCCAGTGTGTATGTTGTGTCCAGTGTGTATATTGTGTCAAGTGAGCACAGATTTTCTAGTATGTACAGACTGTACAGTGTGTACAATGTGTCCTCTGTACATTGTGCCCAGGGTTTACATACTGTCCAGTGTGTAAATTCGGTCTGGTGTGTACTGACTGTCCAGTGTGAACATTTTGTCCAGTGTGTATAGACTGTCCAGTGTGTACATTCTGTCCACTGTGTACATTCTGTCCAGTGGGTACAAACTGTCCAGTTTGTATACATAGTTCCAGTGTGTACATTTTGTCCAGTGTGTACAGACTTTCAAGTGTGTACATTCTGTCCAGTGTGTGTACAGACTTTCCAGTGTGTATATTCTGTTTATTTTATACAGACTGCACAGTGTGTACATTCTGTCCATTGTGTACAGACTGTCCAGTGTTTACATTCTGTCCAGTGTGTACAGACTGTCCAGTGTGTTCATTGTGTCCAGTGTGTACAGACTCTCCAGTGTGTACATTCTGTCCAGTATGTACATTCTGTCCAATGTGTACAATCTGTCTAGTTTGTGTACAGATTGTCCAGTGTGTACATACTTTCTAGTGTGTACAGACTGTCCAGTGTGTACATTCTGTCCAGAGTGTTTACAGAATGTATACTGTGTACAGACTGTCCAGTGTGTTTATTCTGTCCAGTGTGTACAGTCTTTCCAGTGAATACATTCTGTTCCATGTGTATATTCTGTCCAGTGTGTAGAAACTGTCCACAGTGTACAATATGTCCAGTGTGTACAAACAGTGCAGTGTGTACAGACTCTCCAGTATGTACAGACTTTACACTGTATACATTCTGCCCAGTGTGTATATTGTGTCCAGTGTGAGTAAAGACTGTCCATTGTGTACATTCTGTCTAATGTGTACAGACTGTACAGTGTGTACATTCTTTCCAGTGTGTGTACAGACTATCCCGTGTGTACATTCTGTCCAGTGTGTATAGACTGTCCAGTGGGTACATTCTGTGCTGTGTGTACATTCTGTCCAGTGTGTACACACTTTCCAGTGTGTACATTTTGTCCAGTGTGTACAGACTGTCCAGTGTGGACATTGTATCAAGTCTGCACAGACTGTCCAGTGTGTACAGACTGTCCAGTGTGTACATTCTGTTCCGTGTGTGTGCATACTGGCCAGTGTGTACATTCTGTCCAGTGTGTACATTCTGTCCAGTTTGTACGCATATTGTCCACTGTGTACATTCTATGCATTGTGTACAGACTCCACAGTGTGTACATTCTGTCCAGTGTATATATTCTGTCCAGTTTGTACATTCTGCCCAGTGTGTACATTGTGTCCAGTGAATACAGAATGTCCAGTGTGTAGAAACTGTCCAATGTGTCCAGTGTCCAGTGTATACATTCACTCTAGTGTTTACCGACTGTCCCTTGTGTACACACTGTTCAGTGTGTACATTCCATCCAGTGTGTATGTTGTTTCCAGTGTGTACATTGTGTCCACTGAGCACAGATTTTCCAGTGTGTACAGACTGTCCAGTGAGTATATTCTGTCCAGTGTGTACATTCTGTCCAATGTGTATTTGTGTTCAGTGAGTCCAGACTGTCCAGAGTGTAGGGACAGTCCAGTGTGTACAGAGTGTCCAGTGTGTACATTCACTCCAGTATATACCGACTGTCCCTTGGGTACACACTGTTCAGCGTGTACATTCCATCCAGTGTGTATGTTGTTTCCAGTGTGTACATTGTGTCCATTGAGCACAGATTTTACGGTGTGTACAGACTGTAAAGTGAGTACATTCTGCCCAGTATGTCCATTCTGTCCAGTGTGTATTTGTGTTCAGTGAGTCCAGACTGTCCAGAGTGTAGGGACAGTCCAGTTTGTACAGATTGTCCAGTGTGTACATTCACTCCAGTGTATACCGACTGTCCCTTGTGTACACACTGTTCAGTGTGTACATTCCATTCAGTGTGTATGTTGTTTCCAGTGTGTACATTGTGTCCAGTGAGCACAAATTTTCCAGTGTGTACAGACTGTCCAGTGAGTACATTTTGTCCAGTGTATGCATTCTGTCCAGTGTGTACATTCTGTCCAGTGTGTACATTCTGTCCAGTGTGTTCATTCTGTCTAGTTTGTGTACATTGTTTCAGTGTCTACATTCTGTCCAGGGTGTACAGACTGTCCAGTGTGTACATTCTTTCCAGTGTCTACAGACTGTCCAGTGTGTACATTGTATCCAGTGAGTACAGACTGTCCAGTGTATACAGGCTCTCCAGTGTGTACAAACTCTCCAGTATGTACATTCAGTCCAGTGTGTGTACAGACTGTCCAGTGTGTACATTCTGTCCAGTGTGTACATTCTTTCCAGTGTGTACAGACTTTCCAGTATGTATATTCTGTCCATTTTGTACAGACTGCACAGTGTGCACATTCTGTCCAGTGTATACATTCTGACCAGTATGTACATTGTGCCTGTGTGTACAAACTCTCCAGTGTGTACATTCTTTCCAGTATGTACTTCCTGTCCAGTGAGTCCAGACTGTCCAGAGTGTACGGACAGCCCAGTGTGTACGGAGTGTCCACTGTGTACATTCTCTCCAGTGTTTACCGACTGTCTAGTGTGTACACAATTTCAAGTGTGTACATTCCATTGAGTTTGTATGTTGAGTCCAGTGTGTACCTTGTGTCCAATGAGTACAGATTGTCCGATGTGTACATTCTGTCCAGTGTGTATATTCTGTTCATTGTGTAAAAACTGTCCAGTTTCTACAGACTATCCAATGTGTACATTCTGTCCATTGTGTACAGACTGTGCAATGAGTACGTTCAGTACAGTGTGTACATTCTGTCCAGGGTGTACAGAATGTCCAAGTGTACATTCTGTCCAGTGTGTACAGACTGTCCAGTGTGTACATTGTGTCCAGTGTGTACAGACTCTCCAGTGTGTACATTCTGTCCAGTGTGTACATTCTGTCCAATGTTTACAATCTGTCCAGTTTGTGTACAGACTGTCCAGTGTGTACATTCTTTCTAGTGTGTACAGGCTGTCCAGTGTGTACATTCTTTCCAGTGTGTTTAGAAAATGTACACTGTGTACAGACTGTCCAATGTGTTCATTCTGTCCAATGTTTTCTTTCCGTCCCGTGTGTACAAACTGTCCAGTGTGTACATTCTGTCCAGTGTGTATATTCTGTCCAGTTTGTAGAAACTCTCCAGTGTGTACAAACTGTCCAGTGTGTACAGACAGTGCAGTGTGTACAGACTCTCCAGTGTGTATAGACTGTATAGTTTGTACGCAGTCCAGTGTGTACAGACTGTCCAATGTGTACAGAAAGTCCAGTGTGTACATTCTGTCCAGTGTGTACAGACTGTCAAGTCTATACATTCCGTCCAGTGTCCACACACTATCCAGTGTGTACAGACTGTCCACTGTGTATATTCTATCCGGTGTGTACAGACTGTTACGTGTGTACAATCTGTCTAATTTGTACAGGCTGTCCAGTGTTTACAGACTCTACAGTGTGTACAAACTGTCCACTGTGTACAGACTGTCGAGTGTGTATGGACTGTCCTGTGTGGACATTCTGTCTAGAGTATATATGCTGTACACTGTGTACAGACTGTCCAGTGTTTACATTCTGTCTAGTGTGCACACACTCTCCTGTGTGTACAGACTGTCCAGTATGTACATTCTGTCCAGTGTGCATATCTTTTCCAGTGTCTACATTCTTTCCACTATTTATAGACTGTCCACTGTGTATATTCTGTCCAGTGGGTACAGCCTGTTCAGTGACTACATTCTGTCCAGTGTGTACCTTGTTTCCACTGTATATATTCTGTCCAGTATTTAGAAACTGTCCAGTGTGTACAAAGTGTCCTGTGTGTACAGACTGTCCAGATTGTACAGAATGTCCAGTGTTTACACACTGACCAGTGTGTACATTCTTTCTAGTATGTGCAGACTGTTCAGTGTATACAGACTCTCCAGTGTGTAGAGAATGTCCAGGGTGTACAAACTACCCAGTATTACAGAATGTCCATTTTGTAGAGACTGTCCAGTGTCTAATGACTGTCCAGTGTGTACAGACTATCGTGTGTGTACATTCTTTCCAGTGTGTACAGAGTGTCCAGTGTGTATATTCTGTCCAGTGTGTACAGACTGTCGAGTGTGTACATCCTTCCAGTTGTACAGACCCTCCAGTGTGTAGAGACTGTCCAATGTGTACATTCTGTCCAGTGTTTACATATTTTCCAGAGTGTACACAGACTCTCGAGTGTGTACAATATGTCCTGTTTGTACAGACTGTCCAGTGTGTACACTCTTTCCAGTGTGTACAGACAATCGAGTATGTACATTCTGTCCAGTGTATATATTCTGTACACTGTGTACAGACTGTCCATGGTCTACATTCTGTCCAGTGTGTACCTTCTTTCTAGTGTGTATATTCCTTCCAGTGTGTAGAAACTGTCCAGTGCCTATAAACTGTGCAGTGTGTACAGACAGTGCAGTAGGTACAGACTGTCCAGTGTGTACAGACTTTATAGATTGTACACATAGTTTAGTGTGTACATACTGTGCACTGTGTACAGACTGTTCAGTGTGTACATTCTGACCAGGGTGTACAGACTGTCCAGTGTATACAGACTGTCAAGTATGTGTATTCAATCCAGTGTGTACCTACTGTCCAGTGTGTACAGACCGTCCAGTGGGCACAGACTACCCAGGGTGCACAGATTTTCCAGTGAGTATATTATGTCCAGTGTGTACAAAGATTTATTGTGTACATTCTGTCCTGTGTGTACATTTTTACAGTGTCTACATTCTGTCCAGTGTGCACAGACTGTCAAGTGTATAGTATATAGGTGTACAGACTGTGCAGTGTGTACACACTTTACAGTGTGTACAGACTCTCCAGTGTGTACATTCTGTACAGCATGAAGAGATTGTCCAGTGTGCACATTCTGTCCAGGGTGCACACACTCTCCACTGTGTACAGACTGTCCAGTGTTTACATACCGACCAGTGTGTACAGATTGTACAGTGAGTACATTCTGTCCAAAGTGTACTGACTGTCCAGTGTGTACATTCTGTCCAGTGTGTACAGACTGTCCAGTGTGTACATTCTGTCCAGTTTGTACATGTTGGCCAGTGTGTACAATCTTTCCAGTATGTATATTGTGTGCAGTGTGTATAGATTTTCCATTGTGTGCAGACTGTCCAGTGTTTACATTCTGTTCAATTTGAACAGACTCTCTAGTGTGTACATTCCGTCCAGTGTGTAAATTTTGTTCAGTGTGTACATTGTGTCCAGTTTTTACATTCTACCCAGTGTGTACATTCTGTCCAGTCTGGACTGAATGTCCAGTGTGTATATTCTGTCCAGTGTGTGTACATACTTTACACTGGGTACAGACTGTCCAGTTTGTACATTTTGTCCTGGGTGTACTTTTTGCCCAGTATGTATATTGTGTACAGTGTGTACTGACTGTCCAGTGTGTACTGAGTGTCCAGTGTGTACATACTGTCCAGTGGGTACATTCTCTCCAGTGTGTATATTCTGTCCAGGGTGTTTACAGACTGTCCAGTGAGTACATTGTTTTTAGTGTGTACATTCTCTCCAGTGTGTAGACTGGCCAGGCTGTATAGACTCTCCAATGTGTACATTCTGTCCAGTTTGTACATTCTGTCCAGTATGTATACTGTGTGAAGTGTTTACAGATTGTCCAGTGTGTACAGACTCTCCAGTGTGTAAATTCTGTGCAGTTTGAACAGACTGTCTAGTGTGTACATTGTGTCCAATGTGTAAGACTGTCCATTGTGTACAATCTCTACAGTGTGTGTATAGACTGTCCAGTGAGTACATTCTCTCCACTGTGTATAGACTGTCCACAGAGTAGGTTCTGTCCAGTGTGTACAGACTGTCCAGTGTGTACAGAGTGTCCTGTGTGTACATTCTCTACAGTGTGTTTACAGACTGTCCAGTATGTACATTTTGTCCAGTGTGTACAGACTGTCCAGTGTCTACACTCTGACCAATGTATACATTATGTACAATGTGTACAAACTATTCAGTGTGTACATTCTGTCCAGTGTGTACAGACTATCCAATGGGTACTGTGTGTCCAGTGTGTACATTCTCTCCAGTGTTTACCAATGATCCAGTGTTTACAGACTGTCCAGTGGGTAAATTCATTCCAGTGTGTACATTGTGTCCAGTGTGTACTTTGTATCCAGTGAGTAGGGACTGTCCAGTGTGTACAGACTGTATAGTGTGTACTTTCGATCCTGTTTGTACATTCTGTCCAGCGTGTACAAACTGTCCAGTGTGTACATTCTGTCCAGATATACAGACTTTACAGTGTGTACATTCTGTCCAGGGTGTACAGACTTTCCAGTGTAAACACAAAATCCAGTGAGTACAGACTGTACACTGTATACAGACTGTCCAGTGTGTGCATTCTGTCCAGTGTGTACAGTATGTTCAGTGTGTACATTGTGTTCAGTGTGAACAGACTGTCTAGTGTTTACATTCCGTCCAGTGTGTAAATTTTTTCAGTGTGTACATTGTGTCCAATGAGTACAGACTGTCCATTGTTTACATTCTGTCCAGTGTGTGTACAGACTGTCCAGTGTGTACATACTGTCCAGTGTTTACAGCCTGTCCAGTACATACTTTCTGTCCAGTGTGTACAGACCTTCCAGTGTGTACATTGTGTCCAGTATTACAGACTCTCCAGAGTGGACATTCTTTCCAGTGTGTGCATTCTTCCTGTCTGTACAATCTATCCAGTGTGTGTACAGACTATCCAGTGTGCTTATTCTGTCCTGTGTGTTCAGACTGCACACTGTGTACAGACTGTCCCGTGTGTACAGACTGTTTTGTGTGTACATTGTGTCCAGTGTATACAACCTTTCCAGAGTGGACATTCTTTCCAATGTGTACATTTTGTCCAGTGTGTACATACTGTCCAGTTTGTACATTCTATCCAGTGTGTACATTCTGTCCAGTTTGTACAGACTGTCCAGTGTGTATATTCTCTCCAGTGTGTGTACAGACTGTACGCTGTGTAGAGACTGTCCAGTTTGTACATTCTTTCCAGGGTGTACTGACTGTTCAATGTGTACTGAGTGTCCAGTGTATAATACTGTCCAGTGGGTACAATCTCTCTAGGGTGTATATTCTTTCCAGGGTGTGTACAGACTGTCCAGTGTGTACATTCTTTCCAGTGTGTACATTCTCTCCAGTGTGTACAGACTGTCCAGAGTGTACATTCCTTTCAGTGTGAACATTCTGTCCAGTTTGTACATTCTGTCCCGTATGTATACTGTGTGCAGTGTGTACAGATTGTCCAGTGTGTACCGACTGTCCAGTGTGTACCTCCTGTCCAGTGTGAACAGACTGTCTAGTGTGTACATTGTGTCTAGTGTATAAATTTTGTTCAGTGTGTACATTGTGTCCAATATGTACAGACTGTCCATTGTGTACAATCTCTCCAGTGTGTGTATAGACTGTGGTGTGAGTACATTCTCTTCAGTGTGTACAGACTGTCCACTGAGTACGTTCTGTCCAGTGTGTATAGACTGTCCAGTGTGTACAGAGTGTCCTGTGTGTACATTCTGTACAGTGTGTGTACAGATGGTCCAGTTGGTACATTTTGTCCAGTGTGTACAGACTGTCCAGTGTGTGCATTCTGACCAGCGAATACATTCTGTACAGTGTGGACAAACTATTCAGTGTGTATATTCTGTCCAGTGTGTACAGACTAGCCAATGGGTACTGTGTGTCCATTGTGTACACTCTCTCCAGTGTTTGCCTACGATCAGGTGTTTACAGATCGTCCAGTGGGTACATTCTGTCCAGTGTGTATATTGTGTCCAGTGTGTACTTTGTATCCAGTGAGTAGGGACTGTCCAGTTTGTACAGACTGTATAGTGTGTACATTCGGTCCTGTTTGAACATTGTGTCCAGTGTGTACAGACTACCCAGTATGTACATTCTGTCCAGTGTGTACAGACTGTCCTGTGTGTACAGACTGTGCAATGTGTACATTCTGTCCAGTGTGTGCATTCTGTCCAGTGTGTACAATCTGTCCAGTGTGTACATTGTGTCCAGTGTGAACAGACTATCTAGTGTGTACATTACGTCCAATGTTTAAATTTTGTTCAGGGTGTATATTGTATCCAATGAGTACAGACTGTCCATTGTGTACATTCGGTCCAGTGTGTGTATAGACTGTTCAGATTGTGCATTCTCTTCTGTGTGTACAGCCTGTCCAGTGTGTACATTCTGTCCAGTGTGTAAAGACTCTCCAGTGTGTACAGACTATCCAGAGTGCACATTCTTTCCAGTGTGTACATTCTTTCCAGTCTGTCCAATCTGTCCAGTGTGTGTACAGACTGTCGAGTTTGTACAAACTGTCCAGTGTTTACAGACTCTCCTGTGTGTATATTCTGTCCAGTGTGTGTACAGACTGTACACTTTGTACAGACTGTCCTGTCTGTACAATCTGTCAAGTGTGTACTGAAGGTCCGGTGTGTACAGTGTCCAGTGTGTACAGACTCTCCAGTGGGTACATTTTCTTCAGTGTGCATATTCTGTCCAGTTTTACAGACTGTCCACTGAGTACATTCTTTCCAGTGTGTAAATTCTCTTCAGTGTGTACAGACTGTACAGCATGTACAGTGTCCAGTGTGAACATTCTGTCCAGTGTATACAGACTGTCGAGTATGTACATTCTGTCCAGTGTGTTTGCAGACTGTACACTGTGTACAGACTGACCAGTGTGTACAATCTGTCCAGTGTGTACTGTCTGTCCAGTGTGTACATTCTGCCCAGTGTGAAAGCCTGTCTAGTGTGTACATTCTGTCCAGTGTGTACATTTTGTTCAGTGTGTACATTGTGTCCAATGAGTACAGACTGTCCATTGTGTACATTCTGTCCAGTGTGTTTATAGACTGTCCAGTGTGTGTATAGACTGTCCAGTGTGTGCATTCTGTCCAGTGTGTACAGCCTGTCCAGTGAGTACATTCTGTCCAGTGTGTACAGACTATCCAGTGTGTACATTCTGTCCAGTGTGTAAAGAATGTCCAGTGTGCACATTGTGTCCAGTATGTACAGACTCTCCCCAGTGGACATTCTTTCCAGTGTGTACATTCTTTCCAGTCTGTACAATCTGTCCAGTGTGTGTACAGACTGTCCAGTATGTACAAGCTGTTCAGTGTGTACAGACTGTCCAGTGTGTTGATTCTGTCCTGTGTGTGTACAGACTGCACCCTGAGTACAGACTCTCCAGTGTGTTTATTCTGCCTGTGTGTGTACAGACTGCACCCTGTGTACAGACTGTCCAGAGTGTACATTCTGTCCAGTGTGTACAAACTGTCCAGTGTGTACATTGTATCCAATGTGTACAACCTCTCCAGACTGGACATTCTTTCCAATGTGTACATTCTGTCCAGTTTGTACATTCTATCCAGTGTGTATATTCTGTCCAGTATGTATAGACTCTCCAGTGTGTATATTCTGTCTAGTGTGTGTACAGACTGTACACTGTGTACAGACTGTCCAGGTTGTACATTCAGTCCAGGGTGTACTGACTGCCCAGTGTGTACTGTGTGTCCAGTGTGTACATACTGTCCAGAGGGTACATTCTCTCCAGTGTGTATATTCTTTCCAGGGTGTGTACAGACTGTCCAGTGTGTTCATTCTTTCCAGTGTGTACATTCTCTCCAGTGTGTACAGACTGTCCAGCCTGTACTTTCTGTCCAGTGTGGACATTCTGTCCAGTATGTATACTGTGTGCAGTGTTTACAGATTGTCCAGTGTGTACAGACTGTCGTGTGTGTAAATTCTGTGCATGTGAATAGACTGTCTAGTGTGTACATTGTGTCCAATGTGTAAGACTGTCCATTGTGTACAATCTCTCCAGTGAGTGTATAGACTGTCCAGTGAGTACATTCTCTCCAGTGTGTACAGACTGTCCACAGAGTATGTTCTGTCCAGTGTGTAGAGACTGTCCAGTGTGTACAGAGTGTCTTGTGTGTACATTCTATAGAGTGTGATTACAGACTGTCCAATATGTACATTTTGTCTAGTGTGTACAGACTGTCCAGTGTGTGCATTATGACCAGTGTACACATTCTGTACAGTGTGTACAAACTATTCAGTGTGTACAATCTGTCCAGTGTGTACAGACTATCCAATGGGTACTGTGTCCAGTGTGTACATTCCCTCCAGTGTTTACCGACGATCCAGTGTTTACAGACTGTCCAGTGGGTAAATTCCGTCCACTGTGTACATTGTGTCCAGTGTGTACTTTGTATCCAGTGAGTAGGGACTGGCCAGTGTGTACAGACTGTATAGTGTGTACTTTCGGTCCTGTTTGTACATTCTGTCCAGTTTTTACAGACTTTCCAGTGTATACATTCTGTCCAGGGTGTACAGACTCATCCGTGTATACATTGTATCCAGTGAGTACAGACTGTATGTTGTATACAACCTTTCCAGAGTGGACATTCTTTCCAATGTGTACATTTTGTTCAGTGTGTACATTCTGTCCAGTTTGTACATTCTATCCAGTGTGTACATTCTGTCCAGTATGTACAGATTCTCCAGTGTGTATATTCTGTCCAGTGTGTGTACAGACTATACACGGTGTACAGTCAGTCCAGTTTGTACATTCAGTCCATGGTGTACAGACTGTCCAGTTTGTACATTCTGTCCAGGGTGTACTGACTGTTGAGTGTGTACTGAGTGTCCAGTGTGTACATACTGTCCAGTGTGTACATTCTCTCCAGTGTGAATATTCTGTCCAGGGTGTGTACAGACTGTCCAGTGAGTACATTCTTTTATGTGTGTACATTCTCTCCAGTGTGTACAGACTGTCCAGCCTGTACAGACTCTCCAGTGTGTACAGACTGTCCAGTATGTACATTCTGTCCAGTTTGTACATTCTGTCCAGTATGTATACTGTGTACAATGTGTCCAGACTGTCCAGGGTGTAAATTCTGAGCAGTGTGAACAGACTATCTAGTGTGTACATTGTGTCCAATGTGTAAGACTGTCCATTGTGTACAATCTCTCCAGTGTGTATAGACTCTGCAGTGAGTACATTCTCTCCAGTGTCTACAGACTGTACACTGAGTACGTTCTGTCCAGTGTGTATAGACTGTACAGTGTGGACAGAGTGTCCTGTGTGTACATTCTGTACAGTGTGTGTACAGACGGACCAGTTGGTACATTTTGTCCAGTGTGTACAGACTGTCCATTGTGTACATTCTGACCAGTGTATATATTCTGTACAGTGTGTACAAACTACTCAGTGTGTATATTCTGTCCAGTGTTTACAGACTAGCCAATGGGTACTGTGTGTCCATTGTGTACATTCTCTCCAGTGTTTACCGATGATCCAGTGTTTAAAGACCGTCCAGTGGGTACATTCCGTCCAGAGTGTATATTGTGTCCAATGTGGACTTTGTATCCAGTGAGTAGGAACTGTCCAGTGTTTACAAACTGTATAGTGCGTACATTCGGTCCTGTTTGAACATTGTGTCCAGTGTGTATAGACTGTCCAGTGTGTACATTCTGTCCAGTGTGTACATTCTGTCCAGGGTGTACAGATTGTGCAGTGTGTAAATTCTGTCCAGTGTGCACAGACTGTCCAGTGTGTACACACTGTCCTGTGTGTCCGTTCTGTCCAGTGTGTACATTCTGTCCAGTTTTTACAGACTTTCCAGTGTATACATTCTGTCCAGGGTGTACAGACTCATCCGTGTATACATTGTATCCAGTGAGTACAGACTGTATGCTGTGTACATTCTGTCCAGGTTTTACAGACTTTCCAGTGTGTACATTCTGTCCAGTTTTTACAGACTTTCCAGTGTGTACATTCTGTCCAGGGTGTACAGACTGTCCAGTGTATACATTGTATCCAGTGAGTACAAACTGTACACTGTGTACAGACTGTCCAGTGTGTGCATTCTTTCCAGTGTGTACAGTCTGTCCAGTGTGTACATTGTTTCAAGTGTGAACAGACTATCTAGTGTGTATATTACGACCAATGTTTAAATTCTGTTCAGGGTGTACATTGTGTCCATGAGTACAGACTGTCCATTGTGTACATTCGGTCCAGTGTCTGTATAGACTGTCCAGTGTGTGCATTCTCTTCTGTGTGTACAGCCTGTCCAGTGTGTACATTCTGTCCATTGTGTACAGACTGTACAGTGTGTACATTCTGTCCATTGTATATATTTTGTCCAGTTTGTACATTCTGACAAGTTTGTACATTGTGTTCTGTGTGTATTGACTGTCCAGTGTGTACACTGTCCAGTGTGTACATTCTCTCCAGTGTTTCCCGACATCCAGTGTGTATGTTGTGTCCAGTGTGTATATTGTGTCCAGTGAGCACAGATTTTCTAGTATGTACAGACTGTACAGTGTGTACAATGTGTCCTCTGTACATTGTGCCTAGGTTTACATACTGTCCTTGTGTAAATTCGGTCTGGTGTGTACTGACTGTCCAGTGTGAACATTGTGTCCAGTGTGTATAGACTGTCCAGTGTGTACATTCTGTCCACTGTGTACATTCTGTCCAGTGTGTAAAAACTGTCCAGTTTGTATACATAGTTCCAGTGTGTACATTTTGTCCAGTGTGTACAGACTTTCAAGTGTGTACATTCTGTCCAGTGTGTGTACAGACTTTCCAGTGTGTATATTCTGTTTATTTTGTACAGACTGCACAGTGTGTACATTCTGTCCATTGTGTACAGACTGTCCAGTGTTTACATTCTGTCTAGTGTGTACAGACTGTCCAGTGTGTTCATTGTGTCCAGTGTGTACAGACTCTCCAGTGTGTACATTCTGTCCAGTATGTACATTCTGTCCAATGTGTACAATCTGTCTAGTTTGTGTACAGATTGTCCAGTGTGTACATTCTGTCTAGTGTGTACAGACTGTCCAGTGTGTACATTCTGTCCAGAGTGTTTACAGAATGTACACTGTGTACAGACTGTCCATTGTGTTCATTCTGTCCAGTGTGTACAGTCTTTCCAGTGAATACATTCTGTTCCGTGTGTATATTCTGTACAGACTCTCCAGTGTGTACATTCTGTCCAGTTTGTACATTCTGTCCAGTATGTATACTGTGTGCAGTGTTTACAGATTGTCCAATGTGTACAGCCTGTCCAGGGTGTAAATTCTGTGCAGTGTGAACAGACTATCTAGTGTGTACATTGTGTCCAATGTGTAAGACTGTCCATTGTGTAAAATCTCGCCAGTTTGTATAGACTCTGCAGTGAGTACATTCTCTCCAGTGTCTACAAACTGTCCACTGAGTACGTTCTGTCTAGTGTGTATAGACTGTCCAGTGTGGACAGAGTGTCCTATGTGTACATTCTGTACAGTGTGTGTACAGACGGTCCAGTTGGTACATTTTGTCCAGTGTGTACAGACTGTCCAGTGTGTACATTCTGACCAGTGTATATATTCTGTACAGTTTGTACAAACTACTCAGAGTGTATATTCTGTCCAGTGTGTACAGACTAGCCAATGGGTACTGTGTGTCCATTGTGTACATTCTCTCCAGTGTTTACCGATGATCCAGTGTTTACAGACCGTCCAGTGGGTACATTCCGTCCAAAGTGTATATTGTGTCCAGTGTGTACTTTGTATCCAGTGAGTAGGAACTGTCCAGTGTTTACAGACTGTATAGTGTGTACATTCGGTCCTGTTTGAACATTGTGTCCAGTGTGTACATTCTGTCCAGTGTGTACATTCTGTCCAAGGTGTACAGACTGTGCAGTGTGTACATTCTGTCCAGTGTGTACAGACTGTCCTGTGTGTCCGTTCTGTCCAGTGTGTACATTCTGTCCAGTTTTTACAGACTTTCCAGTATACACATTCTGTCCAGGGTGTATAGACTCATCCGTGTATACATTGTATCCAGTGAGTACAGACTGTATGCTGTGTACATTCTGTCCAGTTTTTACAGACTTTCCAGTGTGTACATTCTGTCCAGGGTGTACAGACTGTCCAGTGTATACATTGTATCCAGTGAGTACAAACTGTACACTGTGTACAGACTGTCCAGTGTGTGCATTCTGTCCAGTGTGTAAAGTCTGTCCAGTGTGTACATTGTTTCAAGTGTGAACAGACTATCTAGTGTGTATATTACGTCCAATGTTTAAATTCTGTTCAGGGTGTACATTGTGTCCATGAGTACAGACTGTCCATTGTGTACATTCGGTCCAGTGTCTGTATACACTGTCCAGTCTGTGCATTCTCTTCTGTGTATACAGACTGTCCAGTGTGTACATTCTGTCCAGTGCGTACAGCCTGTACAGTGTGTACATTCTTTCCAGTGTGTAAAGACTGTCCAGTTTGTACATAATATCCTATATGTACGTTTTTTCCGGTGTGTACAGACTGTCCAGTGTGTACATTCAGTCCTGTGTGTACATTCTGGCCAGTGTGTACATTCGGTCCAGTGTATATATTTTATCCACTGTGAACAGAATGTCCAGTGTGTACATTCTGTCTCATCTGTACATTCTTTCCAGTGTGCAGAGACTGTCCCATGTGTACATTCTGTCCATGGTGTACTGACTGTCCAGTGTGTACATTCTGTCCAGTGTGTGCAGACTGTTCTATATATACATTCTGTCCCGTGTGTACAGACTGTCCAGTGTGTACAATCATTTCATTGCGTACATTCTGCGCAGGGTGTATATTGGGTCCAGTGTGTACTTACTGTCCATGGTGTACAGACTGTCCAATGTTTTCATTGCGTCCAGGGTATACAGACTATCCAGTGTGTACATTCTGTCCAATGTGTACAATCTGTCTAGTTTGTGTACAGATTGTCCAGTGTGTACAGACTGTCCAGTGTGTACATTCTGTCCATTGTGTACATTCTGTCCAGTGTCTACAGAATGTCCTATATGTACATACTGTCCAGTGTGTGCATATTGTCCAGTGTGTACATTCAGTCCTGTATGTCCATTCTGGCCAGTGTGTACACTCGGTCCAGTGTGTACTTTATGTCCAATGTGTACAGACTATCCAGTGTGTACAATCTGTCCAATGTGCACATTCTGTCTACTGTGTACACAGAGTCCAATGTGTACATTATGCCCAGTATGTACAGTGTGTCCAGTGTGTACAGACTGTACATTGTACATTCTGTCTATTGTGTACATTGTGTCCATGTGGACATTCTGTCCAAATTGTACATTCTGACCAGATTGTACATTTTGTACAGTGTGTACAGAGTGTCCAGTGTACATTCTGTTCAGTGTGTACATTGTGTCCAATGTATACATTCTTTCCACTGTGTATATTGGGTCCAATGTGTACATTATGTCCAGTGTGTACATAGTGTAAAATGTGTACATTCTGTCCAATGTGTACATTCTGCCCAGTGTGTACATTGTGTCCAGTGTGTACAAACTGAAGAGTGTACATTCTCTCCAGTGTGTACAGAGTGTCCAATGTGAATATTGTTTCCAGTGTGTACAGACTGTTCAGTGTACGGTTTCTCAAGTGTGTACTTTTTGTCCAAAGTGTACATTGTGTCCAGTGTGTACATTCTGTCCAAGGTGTACATTCTGACCAGTATGTACATTGTTTCCAGTGTGTACAGACTGTACAATGTACATTCTGTCCATTGTGTACATTGTGTCCCCGTGTACATTCTGTCCAATATGTACATTCTGTCCAAGCGGTACATTCTACCCAGGAAATACATTTTGTCCAGTGTGTACAGACTCTACAGTGTACAGTCTGCCCAGTGTGTGCATTGTGTCCAATGTGTACATTCTGTCAATTGGGTACATTGTGTCCAATGTGTACATTCTGTCCAGTGTGTACATTGTTTCCAATGTGTACATTCTCTCCAGTGTGTACATTGTGTCAAATGTGTGCATTCTGTCCAGTGTGTACATTGTGTCCAGTGTGTACACAGTGTCCAGTGTTTACATTCTATCCATTTGTACAGAGTGTCCAGAGTGTACTGACTGTGCAGGGTACATTCTGTCCAGTGTTGCCAATGTGTTCATTGTGTCCAGTGTGTACACACTGTCCAATGTGTACATTCTGTCCAGTGTGTACAGACTGTCCAATGTGTACATTCTGTCCGTTGTATACAGACTGTCCAATGTGCACATACTGTCCAGTGTGTACATTCTGTCCAGTTGTACAGAGAGTCCAGTGTGTACAGACTGTACAATTTACATTCTATTCAGTGTGTACATTGTGTCCAATGTGCTAATTGTTTCCAGTGTTTACAGACTGTCCTATTTGTACATTCTGTCCAGTATGTTCAGACTATCCAGTGTGTACATACTGTCCAATGTGTACATTCTGTCTACTTGTACAGAGTGTCCAATATGAACAGACTGTTAAGTGTACATTCTGTCCAGTGTGTACATTGTGTCCAATATGTTCATTGTATCCAGTGTGTACAGACTGTCCAATATGTAAATTCTGTGCAGGGTGTACATTGAGTCCAGTATGTACATTCTTTCCAGTGTGTACATACTGAGCTGTGTGCATATTGTGTCCAGTGTGTACAGACTGTGCAATGTGTACATTGTGTTCAGTTTGTACAGACTGTCTAGTTTGTACATTGTGTCCAGTGTGTACAGACTGTACAGTGTACATTCTGTCCAGTGTGTACTGTGTCCAATATGTACATTTTGTCCAGTGTGTACATTGTGTCCAATGTGTAAATTCTGTCCATTGTGTACATTCTGTCCAGTGTGTGCAGACTGTCCATTGTGTACATTCTGTCCAATGTGTACATTCTGCCCATTGTGTACAGACTGTAGAGTGTGTACCTTCCGTCGAGTGTGCACATTCTGTCCAGTGTGTACATTGTGACAAATGTGTACTTTGCGTCCATTTTGTATATTCTGTCCAGTGTGTACATTCTCTCCAGTGTGTACAGACTGTCCAGTGTGTACATTCTGTCCAATTTGTATATTTTGCCCATTGTGGACAGACTGTAGAGTGTGTACATTCTGTCGAGTGTGCACATTCTGTCCAGTGTGTACATTCTGACCAGTGTGTACAGACTGTCTAGTGTGTAATTTCTGTCCAATGTGTACAGACAGTCCAATATGTATATTCTGTCCAGGGTGTACATTCTGTCCAAAGTGTACATTGTGTCCAGTGTGAACAGTCTGTCGTATGTGTACATTCTGTCCTGTATGTACATTTGTTCAGATTGTAGAGCCTGTCCAGTGTGTACATTTAGTCCAGTATATACAGACTGTACATTATACATTCTGTCCATTGTTTTTATTGTGTCCAATATGTACATTCTTTCCATTGTGTACTTTGTGTCCAAAATGTACATTCTGTCCAGTGTGTACATTCTGTACAGTTTGTACAGACTGTCCAGTGTGTACATTCGGTCCAGTGTGTACATTTTGTCCCGTGTGTAAAGACTCACCAGTGTGTACATTGTGTCCAGAGTGTACAGACTGTACAGTGTGCCTTGTGTCCAGTGTGTACTTTGTGTCCAATGTGTACATTGTGTTTAGTGTTTAGAGACTGTCCAATGTGTACATTCTTTCCAGTGTCCATATTGTGTCCAATGTGTACATTCTGTCACGTGTGTACATTCTGTCCAGTGTGTACAGACTCTCCAGTGTGTACTTTTTGTCCAGTGTGTACACAAAGTCCAATATGTATATTCTGTCAGGAGTGTACATTCTGCCCAATGTGTACATTGTGTCCTGTGTGTACAGTACGTCCTATGTGCACATTCTCTCCTGTGTGTACATTCCTTCCAGTGTGTACATTCTATTCAATGTGTACATTTTGCTCAGTGTGTACAGACTGTCCAATTTGTACATTCTGTCCAGTGTGTACAGACTGTCCCATGTGGACATTCTGTCCAGGGTGTACAGACTGTCCAGTGTGAACATTCTGTGCAGTGTGTATAGATTGTTCTATATGTACATTCTGTCCCGTATGTACAGACTGTCCAGAGTGTACATTCAGTCCACTGTGTATATTCGACCCAGTGTGTACATTCTGTCTTTTGTGTACAGACTGTCCAAAGCTTACATTCTGTGCAGTGTGTACATTGTGTCCAATATTTACAGACTGTACAGTGTGTACAGACTGTCCGGTGTGCACATTCTGTCCACTGTGTGCATTCTGTCCAATGTGTACAGACTCTCCAAAGTGTACATTCTGTCCAGTGTGTACAGACTGTCCAGTGTGTTCATTCTGTCCAGTGTGTACATTGTATCCAGTGTGTACAGACTGTACAGTTTACATTCTGTATAGTATTTACAGACTGTACAATGTGTTCTTTTCTTCCATTGTGTACATTACGTCCAGTGGGTACAGAGTGTCCAATGTGTAAATTTTGTCCAGTTTGTACAGACTGTACAGTGTACATTCTGTCCCTGTGTACATTGTGTCTAATGTGTACATTCTGTCCATTGTGTACATGGTGTCCAGTGTGTACAGACTGTCCAATGTGTACATTCTGTCCAGTGTGTACAATCTGTCCAGTGTGTACAGACTGTACAGTGTACATTAAGTCCAGTGTTTACATTGTGTCCCATATGTACATTGTGTCCAGTATGTACAGACTGTCCAGTGTGTACATTCTTTCCAATGTGTACATTGTGTACAGTGTTTACATTCTGTCCAATGTTTACGGACAGTCCAATGTGTATATTCTCTCCAGTGTGTACAGACTATCCAATGTGTACATTCTGTCCAGTGTGTACACACAGTCCAATAAGTACATTCTGTCTACTATGTACATTCAGTCCACTATGTACATTCTGTCCAGTGTGTGCATTCTGACCAATGTGTACTTTCGGTCCAGTGTACACAGACTGTCCAGTGTGTACATTCTGTCCAATGTGTACATTCTGTTCAGTGTGTACAGACTGTCCAATGTGTACATTATGTCCAGTTTGTTCAGACTGTCCCATGTGTACATTCTGTCCAGTGTGTACAGACTGTCCAGTGTGTACATTCTGTCCATTGTGTACATTCTGTCCAGTGTCTACAGAATGTCCTATATGTACATTCTGTCCAGTGTGTGCATATTGTCCAGTGTGTACATTCAGTCCTGTATGTCCATTCTGGCCAGTGTGTACACTCGGTCCAGTGTGTACTTTATGTCCAATGTGTACAGACTATCCAGTGTGTACAATCTGTCCAAAGTGCACATTCTGTCTACTGTGTACACAGAGTCCAATGTGTACATTATGCACAGTATGTACAGTGTGTCCAGTGTGTACAGACTGTACATTGTACATTCTGTCTATTGTGTACATTGTGTCCATGTGGACATTCTGTCCAAATTGTACATTCTGACCAGTTTGTACATTTTGTTCAGTGTGTACAGAGTGTCCAGTGTACATTCTGTTCAGTGTGTAAATTGTGTCCAATGTATACATTCTTTCCACTGTGTATATTGGGTCCAATGTGTACATTATGTCCAGTGTGTACATTGTGTCCAATGTGTACATTCTGTCCAATGTGTACATTCCGCCCAGTGTGTACATTGTGTCCAGTGTGTACAAACTGAAGAGTGTACATTCTCTCCAGTGTGTACAGAGTGTCCAATGTGTATATTGTTTCCAGTGTGTACAGACTGTTCAGTGTACGTTTTCTCAAGTGTGTACTTTTTGTCCAAAGTGTACATTGTGTCCAGTGTGTACATTCTGTCCAAGGTGTACATTCTGAGCAGTATGTACATTGTTTCCAGTGTGTACAGACTGTACAATGTACATTCTGTCCATTGTGTGCATTGTCTCCCTGTGTACATGCTGTCCAATATGTACATTCTGTCCAAGCGGAACATTCTACCCAGGAAATACATTTTGTCCAGTGTGTACAGACTCTACAGTGTACAGTCTGCCCAGTGTGTGCATTGTGTCCAATGTGTACATTCTGTCAATTGGGTACATTGTGTCCAATGTGTACATTCTGTCCAGTGTGTACATTGTTTCCAATGTGTACATTCTCTCCAGTGTGTACATTGTGTCAAATGTGTGCATTCTGTCCAGTGTGTACATTCTGTCCAGTGTGTACACACTATCCAGTGTTTACGTTCTATCCATTTGTACAGAGTGTCCAGAGTGTACTGACTGTGCAGGGTACATTCTGTCCAGTGTATACATTGTTGCCAATGTGTTCATTGTGTCCAGTGTGTACACACTGTCCAATGTGTACATTCTGTCCAGTGTGTACAGACTGTCCAATGTGTACATTCTGTCCGTTGTATACAGACTGTCCAATGTGCACATACTGTCCAGTGTGTACATTCTGTCCAGTTGTACAGAGAGTCCAGTGTGTACAGACTGTACAATTTACATTCTATTCAGTGTGTACATTGTGTCCAATGTGCTAATTGTGTCCAGTGTTTACAGACTGTCCTATTTGTACATTCTGTCCAGTATGTTCAGACTATCCAGTGTGTACATACTGTCCAATGTGTACATTCTGTCCACTTGTACAGAGTGTCCAATATGAACAGACGGTTAAGTGTACATTCTGTCCAGTGTGTACATTGTGTCCAATATGTTCATTGTATCCAGTGTGTACAGACTGTCCAATATGTAAATTCCGTGCAGGGTGTACATTGAATCCAGTATGTACATTCTTTCCAGTGTGTACATACTGAGCTGTGTGCATATTGTGTCCAGTGTGTACAGACTGTGCAATGTGTACATTGTGTTCAGTTTGTACAGACTGTGTAGTTTGTACATTGTGTCCAGTGTGTACAGACTGTACAGTGTACATTCTGTCCAGTGTGTACTGTGTCCAATATGTACATTTTGTCCAGTGTGTACATTGTGTCCAATGTGTAAATTCTGTCCATTATGTACATTCTGTCCAGTGTGTACAGACTGTCCAGTGTGTACATTCTGTCCAATTTGTACATACTGCCCATTGTGTACAGACTGTAGAGTGTGTACCTTCCGTCGAGTGTGCACATTCTGTCCAGTGTGTACATTGTGACAAATGTGTACTTTGCGTCCATTTTGTATATTCTGTCCAGTGTGTACATTCTCTCCAGTGTGTACAGACTGTCCAGTGTGTACATTCTGTCCAATTTGTATATTTTGCCCATTGTGGACAGACTGTAGAGTGTGTACATTCTGTTGAGTGTGCACATTCTGTCCAGTGTATACATTCTGACCAGTGTGTATTGTGTTCAATGCGTACATTGTGTCCATTGTGTATATTATGTCCAATGTGTACATTTTGTCCAGTGTATACATTGTGTCCAGTGTGTACAGACTGTACAATGTACATTCGGTCCAATGTGTACAGACTGTAGAGTGTGTATATTATCTCCAATGTGTACAATCAGTATAGTGTGTACAGACTGTAAAATGTGTACATTCTGTCTAGTGTGTACTCTGTGTCCAGTGTGTACAGGGTATCGAAAGTGTATATTCTGTCCAGTGTGTACAGGCTGTCCAGTGTGCACATTCTGTCCAGGGTGTACGTTGTGTCCAATGTGTACGTTCTCTCCTGTTTGTACAGACTGTCCATTGTGTAGATTCTGTCCAGTTGTACAGAGTGTCCAGGGCATACTGACTGTACAGTGTTCATTCTGTCCAGTGTGTACAAATTGTCCAATATGTACATTCTGTCCACTGTGTGCATTCTGTCCAGTGTGTACAGACTGTCCAGTGTGTGCATTCTGACCAATGTGTACTTTCGGTCCATTGTGCACAGACTGTCCAGTGTGTATATTCTGTCCAATGAGTACTTTCCTTTCAGTGTGTACAGACTGTCCAATATGTACATTATGTCCAGTTTTTTCAGACTGTCCCATGTGTACATTCTGTCCAGTGTGTCAGAGGGTTCAGAGTGTACATTCTGTCCAGTGTGTACATTGTGTCCAGTGTGTATATTCTGTCCAGTGTGTACAGACTGTCCAGAGTGTACATTCTTTCCAATTTGTATATTTTGCCCATTGTGGACAGACTGTAGAGTGTTAACATTTCGTCGAGTGTGCACATTCTGTTCAGTGTGGACATACTGTCCAGTGTGTACATTGTGTCCCTTGTGTACAATCTGGTCAGTGTGTACATTGTGTTCAATGCGTACATTGTGTCCATTGTGTATATTCTATCCAATGTGTACATTTTGTCTAGTGTATATATTGTGTCCAGTGTGTACAGACTGTACAGTGTACATTCGGTCCATTGTGTACAGACTGTAGAGTGTATATATTCTGTCCAATGTGTACATTCAGTATAGTGTGTACAGACTGTAATATGTGTACATTCTGTCCAGTGTGTACATTCTCTCCAGTGTGTACAGACTGTCCATTGTGTAGATTCTGTCCAGTTGGACAGAGTGTCCAGTCGTACCGACTCTACAGTGTACATTCTGTTTAGTGTGTACATTATTGTCAATGTGTACATTCTGTCCAGTGTGTACAGACTGTCCAATGTGTACATTCTGTCCGTTGTATACAGACTGTCCAATGTGCACATACTGTCCAGTGTGTACATTCTGTCCAGTTGTACAGAGAGTCCAGTGTGTACAGACTGTACAATTTACATTCTATTCAGTGTGTACATTGTGTCCAATGTGCTAATTGTGTCCAGTGTTTACAGACTGTCCTATTTGTACATTCTGTCCAGTATGTTCAGACTATCCAGTGTGTACATACTGTCCAATGTGTACATTCTGTCCACTTGTACAGAGTGTCCAATATGAACAGACTGTTAAGTGTACATTCTGTCCAGTGTTTACATTGTGTCCAATATGTTCATTGTATCCAGTGTGTACAGACTGTCCAATATGTAAATTCTGTGCAGGGTGTACATTGAGTCCAGTATGTACATTCTTTCCAGTGTGTACATACTGAGCTGTGTGCATATTGTGTCCAATGTGTACAGACTGTGCAATGTGTACATTGTGTTCAGTTTGTACAGACTGTGTAGTTTGTACATTGTGTCCAGTGTGTACAGACTGTACAGTGTACATTCTGTCCATTGTGTACTGTGTCCAATATGTACATTTTGTCCAGTGTGTACATTGTGTCCAATGTGTAAATTCTGTCCATTGTGTACATTCTGTCCAGTGTGTACAGACTGTCCAGTGTGTACATTCTGTCCAATGTGTACATTCTGCCCATTGTGTACAGACTGTAGAGTGTGTACCTTCCGTCGAGTGTGCACATTCTGTCCAGTGTGTACATTGTGACAAATGTGTACTTTGCGTCCATTTTGTATATTCTGTCCAGTGTGTACATTCTCTCCAGTGTGTACAGACTGTCCAGTGTGTACATTCTGTCCAATTTGTATATTTTGCCCATTGTGGACAGACTGTAGAGTGTGTACATTCTGTCGAGTGTGCACATTCTGTCCAGTGTGTACATTCTGACCAGTGTGTACATTGTGTTCAATGCGTACATTGTGTCCATTGTGTATATTATGTCCAATGTGTACATTTTGTCCAGTGTATACATTGTGTCCAGTGTGTACAGACTGTACAATGTACATTCGGTCCAATGTGTACAGACTGTAGAGTGTGTATATTATCTCCAATGTGTACAATCAGTATAGTGTGTACAGACTGTAAAATGTGTACATTCTGTCCAGTGTGTACACTGTGTCCAGTATGTACAGGGTGTCGAAAGTGTATATTCTGTCCAGTGTGTACAGGCTGTCCAGTGTGCACATTCTGTCCAGGGTGTACATTGTGTCCAATGTGTACATTCTCTCCTGTTTGTACAGACTGTCCATTGTGTAGATTCTGTCCAGTTGTACAGAGTGTCCAGGGCATACCGACTGTACAGTGTTCATTCTGTCCAGTGTGTACAGATTGTCCAATATGTACATTCTGTCCACTGTGTGCATTCTGTCCAGTGTGTACAGACTGTCCAGTGTGTGCATTCTGACCAATGTGTACTTTCGGTTCAGTGTGCACAGACTGTCCAGTGTGTACATTCTGTCCAATGTGTACATTCTGTTCAGTGTGTACAGACTGTCCAATATGTACATTATGTCCAGTTTTTTCAGACTGTCCCATGTGTACATTCTGTCCAGTGTGTACATTCTGTCCAGTGTGTCAGAGTGTCCAGAGTGTACCTTGTGACCAGTGTGTAAATTCTGTCCAGTGTGTACAGACTGTCCAATGTGTACATACTGTCCATTGTGTACAGACTATCCAATGTATACATACTGTCCAGTGTGTACATTCTATCCAATTGTACAGAGTGTTTGTGTGTACAGACTGTACAGTGTACGTTCTGTTCAGTGTGTACATTGTTTCCAATGTGTTCATTGTGTCCAGTGTTTACAGACTGTCCTATGTGTACGTTCTGTCCTGTTTTTTCAGACTCTCCCATGTGTACATTCTGTCCAGGGTGTACAGACCGTCCAGTGTGTACATTCTGTCCAGTGGTAAACAGACTGTCCAGTGTATACATTTTGTCCAATGTGTACATTCTCTTCAGTGTGTACAGACTGTCCAATGAGTACATTATGTCCAGTTTGTTCAGACTGTCCCCTGTGTACATTCTGTCCAGGGTGTACAGACTGTCCAGTATGTACATTCTGTCCGTTGTGTACATTCTGTCCAGTGTGTACATAATATCCTATATGTACGTTCTTTCCAGTATGTACAGACTGTACAGTGTGTACATTCAGTCCTGTGTGTACATTCTGGCCATTGTGTACATTGGGTCCAGTGTATATGTTCTATCCAGTGTGTACAGACTGTCCAGTGTGTACATTCTTTCCCATCTGTACATTCTGTCCAGTGTGTACTGACTGTCCTATGTGTACATTCTGTCCAGAGTGTACAGACTGTCCAGTGTGTACATTCTGTCCAATGTGTACATTCTGTCCAGTGTGTACATTGTGTCCAATGTGTACATTCTGTCCAAGGTGTTCATTCTGACCAATATGTACATTGTGTCCAGTGTGTACAGACTGTACAATGTACATTCTGTCCTTTGTGTACATTTTGTCCCTGTGCGCATTCTGTACAAGCGGTACATTCTGCCCAGGATGTACATTGTGTCCAGTGTGTACAGACTGTACATTGTACAGTCTTTCTAGTGTGTACTTTGTGTCCAATGTGTACATTCTGTCCATTGGGCACATTGTGTCCAATGTGTACATTCTGTCCAGTGTGTACATTCTGTCCAATGTGTACATTCTGTCCAACTTGTACATTCTGACCAGTATGTACATTGTGTCCAGTGTGTACAAACTGTACAATGTACATTTTGTACATTGTGTATATTGTGTCCCTGTGTGCATTCTGTCCAAGTGGTACATTCTGCCCAGGATGTACATTGTGTCCATTGTGTACAGACTGTCCAATGTGTACATTCTGTCCATTGTGTACAGACTATCCAATGTATACATACTGTCCAGTGTGTACATTCTGTCCAATTGTACAGCGTGTCCAGTGTATACAGACTCTATAGTGTACATTCTGTTCAGTGTGTACATTGTGTCCAATGTGTTCATTGTGTCCAGTGTTTACAGATTGTCCTATGTGTACGTTCATGTTCATTGTGTCCAGTGTTTACAGACTGTCCTATGTGTACGTTCTGTCCAGTTTTTTCAGACTGTCCCATGTGTACATTCTGTCCAGGGTGTACAGACTGTCCAGTGTGTATATTCTGTCCAGTGGTAAAAAGACTGTCCAGTGTGTACATTCTGTCCAATGTGTATATTCTCTTCAGTGTGTACTGACTGTCCATCTCTTCAGTGTGTACTGACTGTCCAATGAGTACATTATGTCCAGTTTGTTCAGACTGTCCCCTGTGTACATTCTGTCCAGGGTGTACAGACTGTCCAGTATGTACATTCTGTCCATTGTGTACATTCTGTCCAGTGTGTACATAATATCCTGTATGTACGTTCTTTCTAGTGTGTACAGACTGTACAGTGTGTACATTCAGTCCTGTGTGTACATTCTGGCCATTGTGTACATTTGATCCAGTGTATACATTCTATCCAGTGGGTACAGACTGTCCAGTGTGTATATTCTGTCCCATGTGTACATTCTATCCGTAGTGTACAGACTGTCCAGTGTGTACATTCTGTCGTGTGTGCAGACTGTTCTATATGTACATTCTGTCCCGTGTGTACAGATTGTCCCGTGTGTACAATCATTCCATTGTGTACATTCTGCCCAGGGTGTACATTCGGTCCAGTGTGTACTTTCTGTCCATGGTGTACAGACTGTCCAATGTGTTCATTGCGACCAGTGTGTACAGACTATCCAGTGTGTACATTCTGTCCAATGTGTACAATCTGTCCAGTGTGTAGAGGCTGTCCAATGTGTACATTTTGTCAAGGGTGTACAATCTGTAAAGTGTGTACATATTGTCCAGTGTGTACGGACTGTCCAGTGTGTACAGACTGTACATTGTGCATTCTTTCCAGTTTGTATATTGTGTCCAATGTGTACATTGTGTTTAGTGTTTATAGACTGTCCAATATGTACATTGTGTCCAGTGTGTACAGATTTTCCAGTGTGTACATTCTGTCCATTGTGTACATTCTGTCCCTTGTTAACATTGTGTCCAGTGTGTACAGTATGTGCAGTGTACATACTCTCTGGTGTGTACATTGTGTCCGGGATACATTCTGTCCAGGGTGTACATTGTGTCCAACATGTACAGACCGTACCGTGTACATACAGTTCAGTGTGTACATTGAGTCCAGTGGGTACATTGTGTCCATTGTGTACAGAGTGTCCAATGTGTACATTCTGTACAATGTGTACATTCTGTCCAATGTGTATATTTTGTCCACTGTGTACAGACTGTCCAGGTTGTACATTCTGTCCAGTGTGTACATTTTGTCCAGTGTGTACAGACTGTCCAGTGTGTTCATTTTGTCTAATGTGTACATTCTGTTCAGTGTTATCAACTGTCCAATGTGTACATTCCGTCCAGTATGTACAGACTGTTCCATGTGTACAATCTGTCCAGGGTGTACAGACTGTCCAGTGTGTATATGCTGTCCAGTGTGTACAGACTGTCCCATGTGTACATTGTGTTCAGTGTTTCCAGACTGTACAGTGTGTACATTCTGTCCAGTGTGTACAGACTATCCCATGTGTTGATTCTGTCCAGTATGTACAGACTGTCCCATTTTTACATTCTGTCCATGGTGTACAGACTGTCCAAAGTGTGCATTCTGTCCACTGTGTAAAATCTGTCCAGTGTGCACATTTTGTCCAGTGTGTACAGACTGTCCAATATGTACATTGTTTCAGTGTTTTCAGATTGTCCATTGTGGACATTCTCTCCAATGTGTACATTCTGTCCAGTTTGTTCAGACTATCCAATGTGTACATTCTTTCCAGTGTGTACATTGTGTCCAAATTGTAGAATCTGTCCATTGTGTACATTCAGTCGAGTGTGTACAGACTGTCCAGTGTGTACATTCTGTCCACTGTGTACTTTTAGTCCAGTGTGTCCAGACTGTCCAGTGTGTACATTGTGTCCAGTGTACGTTGTGTCCAATCTGTACCTTCTGTTCAGTGTATATAGACTGTACAATGTGTAAATTCCTTCCAGTGTGTACATTATGTCCATTTATTACAGTGTTCAATGTGTACATTCTGTCCAGTGTGTACATTGTATCCAGTGTATAAAGACTGTACAGTTTATATTCTGTACAGTGTTTACAGACTGTAAAATGTGTATATTTCTTCCAGTGTGTACATTATGTCCAGTGGTTACAGAGTGTAAAATGTGTAAATTTTGTCCAGTGTGTACAGACTCTACAGTGTACATTCTGTTTATTGTGTACATTGTGTCCAATGTGTACATTCTGTCAATTGTGTACATTGTGTCCAGTGTGCACAGACTGTAAATGTGTACATTTTGTCCAGTGTGTCCTTTCTGTCCAATATGTACATTCTTCCCAGTGTGTACAGACTATAGAGTGTCCATTCTGTCCAGTGTTTAGAGACTGTCCAGTGTGTACCTACTTTGCAGTGTGTACAGACTGGCCAATGTGTACATTCTGTCCAATGTGTACAATTTTTCCAGTGTGTCCAGACTCTCGAGTGTGTACGTTGTGTCCAGTGTGTACAGACTGTCCAATATGTACATTCTTTCCATTGTGTACTTTGTGTCCAAAATGTACATTCTGTCCAGTGTGTACATTCTGTACAGTTTGTACAGACTGTCCAGTGTGTACATTCGGTCCAGTGTGTACATTTTGTCCCGTGTGTAAAGACTCACCAGTGTGTACATTGTGTCCAGAGTGTACAGACTGTACAGTGTGCCTTGTGTCCAGTGTGTACTTTGTGTCCAATGTGTACATTGTGTTTAGTGTTTAGAGACTGTCCAATGTGTACATTCTTTCCAGTGTCCATATTGTGTCTAATGTGTACATTCTGTCACGTGTGTACATTCTGTCCAGTGTGTACAGACTCTCCAGTGTGTACTTTTTGTCCAGTGTGTACACAAAGTCCAATATGTATATTCTGTCAGGAGTGTACATTCTGTCCAATGTGTACATTGTGTCCTGTGTGTACAGTACGTCCTATGTGCACATTCTCTCCTGTGTGTACATTCCTTCCAGTGTGTACATTCTATTCAATGTGTACATTTTGCTCAGTGTGTACAGACTGTCCAATTTGTACATTCTGTCCAGTGTGTACAGACTGTCCCATGTGGACATTCTGTCCAGGGTGTACAGACTGTCCAGTGTGTACATTCTGTGCAGTGTGTATAGATTGTTCTATATGTACATTCTGTCCCGTATGTACAGACTGTCCAGAGTGTACATTCAGTCCACTGTGTATATTCGACCCAGTGTGTACATTCTGTCTTTTGTGTACAGACTGTCCAAAGCTTACATTCTGTGCAGTGTGTACATTGTGTCCAATATTTACAGACTGTACAGTGTGTACAGACTGTCCGGTGTGCACATTCTGTCCACTGTGTGCATTCTGTCCAATGTGTACAGACTCTCCAAAGTGTACATTCTGTCCAGTGTGTACAGACTGTCCAGTGTGTTCATTCTGTCCAGTGTGTACATTGAATCCAGTGTGTACAGACTGTACAGTTTACATTCTGTATAGTATTTACAGACTGTACAATGTGTTCTTTTCTTCCATTGTGTACATTACGTCCAGTGGGTACAGAGCGTCCAATGTGTAATTTTGTCCAGTTTGTACAGACTGTAAGTGTACATTCTGTCCCTGTGTACATTGTGTCTAATGTGTACATTCTGTCCATTGTGTACATGGTGTCCAGTGTGTACAGACTGTCCAATGTGTACATTCTGTCCAGTGTGTACAATCTGTCCAGTGTGTACAGACTGTACAGTGTACATTAAGTCCAGTGTTTACATTGTGTCCAATATGTACATTGTGTCCAGTATGTACAGACTGTCCAGTGTGTACATTCTTTCCAATGTGTACATTGTGTACAGTGTTTACATTCTGTCCAATATTTACGGACAGTCCAATGTGTATATTCTCTCCAGTGTGTACAGACTATCCAATGTGTACATTCTGTCCAGTGTGTACACACAGTCCAATAAGTACATTCTGTCTACTATGTACATTCTGTCCACTATGTACATTCTGTCCAGTGTGTACAGACTGTCCAGTGTGTGCATTCTGACCAATGTGTACTTTCGGTCCAGTGTGCACAGACTGTCCAGTGTGTACATTCTACCAATGTGTACATTCTGTTCAGTGTGTACAGACTGTCCAATGTGTACATTATGTCCAGTTTGTTCAGACTGTCCCATGTGTACATTCTGTCCAGTGTGTACAGACTGTCCAGTGTGTGCATTCTGACCAATGTGTACTTTCGGTCCAGTGTGCACAGACTGTCCAGTGTGTACATTCTGTCCATTGTGTACATTCTGTCCAGTGTCTACAGAATGTCCTATATGTACATTCTGTCCAGTGTGTGCATATTGTCCAGTGTGTACATTCAGTCCTGTATGTCCATTCTGGCCAGTGTGTACACTCGGTCCAGTGTGTACTTTATGTCCAATGTGTACAGACTATCCAGTGTGTACAATCTGTCCAATGTGCACATTCTGTCTACTGTGTACACAGAGTCCAATGTGTACATTATGCCCAGTATGTACAGTGTGTCCAGTGTGTACAGACTGTACATTGTACATTCTGTCTATTGTGTACATTGTGTCCATGTGGACATTCTGTCCAAATTGTACATTCTGACCAGATTGTACATTTTGTACAGTGTGTACAGAGTGTCCAGTGTACATTCTGTTCAGTGTGTACATTGTGTCCAATGTATACATTCTTTCCACTGTGTATATTGGGTCCAATGTGTACATTATGTCCAGTGTGTACATAGTGTAAAATGTGTACATTCTGTCCAATGTGTACATTCTGCCCAGTGTGTACATTGTGTCCAGTGTGTACAAACTGAAGAGTGTACATTCTCTCCAGTGTGTACAGAGTGTCCAATGTGAATATTGTTTCCAGTGTGTACAGACTGTTCAGTGTACGTTTTCTCAAGTGTGTACTTTTTGTCCAAAGTGTACATTGTGTCCAGTGTGTACATTCTGTCCAAGGTGTACATTCTGACCAGTATGTACATTGTTTCCAGTGTGTACAGACTGTACAATGTACATTCTGTCCATTGTGTACATTGTGTCCCTGTGTACATTCTGTCCAATATGTACATTCTGTCCAAGCGGTACATTCTACCCAGGAAATACATTTTGTCCAGTGTGTACAGACTCTACAGTGTACAGTCTGCCCAGTGTGTGCATTGTGTGCAATGTGTACATTCTGTCAATTGGGTACATTGTGTCCAATGTGTACATTCTGTCCAGTGTGTACATTGTTTCCAATGTGTACATTCTCTCCAGTGTGTACATTGTGTCAAATGTGTGCATTCTGTCCAGTGTGTACATTCTGTCCAGTGTGTACACACTGTCCAGTGTTTACATTCTATCCATTTGTACAGAGTGTCCAGAGTGTACTGACTGTGCAGGGTACATTCTGTCCAGTGTATACATTGTTGCCAATGTGTTCATTGTGTCCAGTGTGTACACACTGTCCAATGTGTACATTCTGTCCAGTGTGTACAGACTGTCCAATGTGTACATTCTGTCCGTTGTATACAGACTGTCCAATGTGCACATACTGTCCAGTGTGTACATTCTGTCCAGTTGTACAGAGAGTCCAGTGTGTACAGACTGTACAATTTACATTCTATTCAGTGTGTACATTGTGTCCAATGTGCTAATTGTGTCCAGTGTTTACAGACTGTCCTATTTGTACATTCTGTCCAGTATGTTCAGACTATCCAGTGTGTACATACTGTCCAATGTGTACATTCTGTCCACTTGTACAGAGTGTCCAATATGAACAGACTGTTAAGTGTACATTCTGTCCAG